>NC_139959.1:19589034-19599034 GCF_963454915.1 Gymnoscopelus microlampas
GGTTGCATGACATAAAAGGTTAAAAATGTTCAGCATAACAGCTTTGTCTTCAAACACAAAGGAAACTATCTCAATGGGAAATCAGTTCAAGACAAAATCCTCAAAATCCTCTCTTTATCTCTGTGAACAAAATCAAAGCAAGAAATGGAGCAGAGCTGTGGAAGAGTTACGACTCTGCACAACAGCTGCACCCACCGATCTATAAAAAGATCATCGGCGCGAGCAGCACATGAGTGCATATCAGTGTGATCAGTGTCATAACTGTTCTGGGGTGACCATACATTGTGACTAATATCCCTCAGACTACAGCCCAGCTAGTGGGGCCCTGAAGCAATTAAAGACACAACCAATGTCCTGAATCAAAACACAGTGACAGCTCTATTATCCTTGGATATATTGAGAGCCTGAACCGAGTTCCGCTTCCCAGCTTTTCCCAGCCTTTCTCTTATATTTCTCTTGCGCACAGACACACACACACACACACACACACACACACCATACGTGTCTCATCTTTAGCTGTCACACATATTTTTGTCATTTTTCATTTCTTCTCACAGGAAACTTCTTCCTAGGATAAATCAACCCTCTTGATGTATTGTTTTCCTCATTACCTATCTACATATCTCTAACGGCACACAGACACTGTGGATGTCAGTCCACAGTCAAAGCCGTCAGAATTATCCATTGCACTTTGATGTCATCCTTCTGGCCCTGTATCTAAATTCACCATCACACGCATTACTGAAGGCCCCAGAATGAACCTTCCTAAAAAGGACCATGTCGGACCGGTGACCTGGCATATTTAGACTATTGAATACCACTCACGGTATTGAGTGACATTACGACAAGAGTCCGGCCATTTTACAAAGCATATCCCGCTGTTTTGGATCAGATTCAGCTTTTGACTGGACAGTTTTGTCATTTTTGTGAGATAAAACACAATGATAAAGCAACTTTGAAAACAAAAGAAACAATCAAAACATTATTTTCACTGTGCTGAATGATCTATCTCTCCATCTCTAGTCTGTACAAGTTCTCATGCTGTGCTCAAATGAATGTTCAGAGGTGGAAAAACTAAATAAAACAGTATGCTTTGGGAAATGGTAGGCAGTAAGGTCAAGTATACTGTCAGTCATATTATTGGGCTAAACATGCCCCACCACCGACATGGTCCTTAAATGTATTATTTGGTATAGCATGCAAAGCATCTGCACTGTAAAATCCTGGTTGTTAATTTAACTCTGTGAGTGTTCAAATGGTCTCATAAGCGTTATTTGTTCATTCCCAGAGTTAACTTTTTATTGTGAAGCTCTTAAAATATGTGAGGGCTCAGATAACAGGAAGTCTCAGGTCGGTACTGTATACGCGTGCATATAGTGTTTGCTCTAATTTTAGTCCAAGAATGCTCTGTGTCTTTCCAATCCATTTGTGATGATAGGTACATTGGCAAACATTTACGGAGCCTCATCGTTAAGGTAGCCTCATTAGCTGTGTTAGCCAACAGTGAGTGGAGGTGCAATATTGGCATAATGCATGTATAATAGAGTCGAGAATAGGTTTTCAGAGGGGTGAAGTTCCTTGAGCGGTACAGGTCCCCATAATTCTTAATATAACTGGAGCTGGACCAAAAATATTTAAAGAATAAAAAAAGAAATTGAACGTCTGCACACGGTGTAATTACTTTGCACTGTGTAATAATCAAACAACTTTTGTCTCACACTGAACCTGATGAAGCCTTTCCTAGATTAAATATTTGTTTAATAGAAACCGGGAAAGAATCTCTGTCATTTCAGATTTTAGCTATATACGTATATAGCAACATACGTTTAAAAAAAAAACTCTTATGATTTAGAACAGTGGTTCTCAAAAATAGCGGATCTACAAGCTCACAGCTCACATAAAAATCTTTAAAGTGATTGATATATTTGTCATAATTGTCAACTAATTGGGGGGGGCACAAACATTTTGAGATGGGGTTTCCACAGCCAAAATACATATCAGTTTGGGGGCCCTTTGCACGAAAACGTTTGAGAAGCACTGGTTTAGATCCACGCTTGGATCAGCGTGGATCACGCAACGATCATTGTTGTTTTGTCGTCCTGCGCGTGGAGTGAAAAAAAATCTGACCAAAATCCAGCTCTTGCCGCCCGCGGGTGTGTGCACAAAACGAGCACGAGCGCGAGAATTCGGTGGGGCCACGCCCGTTTGCCTCTCCGCCATTCAACTTCAACGTCCCATTCCCAATTAGCCGCCCGCCTCTCATTGAAAATGAATTACTAAGAAAACGGCCTTTACTCTTACTGAAGTCCACCATTATCTCTACAGTCTCTAGCAGAGTGTTGAACTCTAGGTGACTCATGCTGCACCATGGCGGTCACCTCCAATCTGTAGGCAGACGCCAGGAAGAAAAGTGACCGCGGCAGTGGAAGCTATAATGGGGATCCGGAAAAAGAATAAAGACCCTTCCCGATTGGAGATAAGATCAGTGAGGCTTGTGTTGCCTGTAAACTTCAGAGGGAGTGATTGGTTTCTGGCGGCACAACTATTGCATCATCGCTGTCAGGCAGGAACCTTGTACTGTACTGTATGTCCAAAAAGGGTACTTTTCAGGAAATGTAAAAAAAAGAATGGATCCAATGTAGTTTATTATTTAGTCACAAGCTCTGGTTAATACTTTTCATTGGTTCAATATTTATAAAACCCACATGCACACACTTCACCACTTTCACTTTTGTGCAGTGCATAGGTGAATTGAATTCAACTCAAAGGTATTTTAACAAGTGAACTGAACCTCTACAGCAGCTACAGTGGCCTATGGAGTATGAAATGTCACAGAACACTCCCTTTGCTGAGATGACAGATTGGATATAAGTGTTTTATAGGACTTCCTCAGGCACTACTACAGAATATTGATTTTTAGTATGTCTCCCAAGCTGTGTTCTCCAATTCACTCAAACGGGGGTGATTGCTCATCGCTGTCTGTTTTGTGCCTTACTGGTGTGGGTGACCCTGAGTTAATTTTATTTCTAACCGGTATTTACCTAGGTGAAATTGTATGAGTAAAGATTCCATCTGAGCCCCTTGACCTGCCTGTCACACACATTCTCGCACGGGAGCTGCTCTTGTCACACACATTGACTCAATTTGTGTGACACACAGCAGCTGCTACCGCAGTTTACCAGTGGTGGAAAAAAAATACTCAAATGTTTTACTTAAGTAAAAGTACCAATACTGCAGTATAGAAATACTCAGTTTACAAGTAAAAGTCTGGAATTCAAAATGTACTTGAGTAAAAGTACAAAAGTATTGGTATGAAAATGTACTCAAAGTACCAAACGTAGAAAGTACTCATTATGCAGAATGCTCCATTTTCAAATATATAAAAATCTGAAAAAGTAGCCGAACTACAAAAAAAAAAAAAAAAATTGAAAGTAGCCGATCTACAAGCTCACAATGCGTCGCATCACGACGCATTGTGAGCTTGTAGATCGGCTATTTTCAGATAGCCAAAGTTTATAGGGTTAATTTGTGTTTTTTAATAATAATCAAAATCTACAAAGTAACTAGTAACAAAGGGTTTCAAATCATTGTAATGGAGTAAAAGTACAATATTTTCCTCTTAGATGTAGTGGAGTAGAAGTAAAAG
Organism: Gymnoscopelus microlampas; assembly: GCF_963454915.1. Taxonomy (NCBI): domain Eukaryota; kingdom Metazoa; phylum Chordata; class Actinopteri; order Myctophiformes; family Myctophidae; genus Gymnoscopelus; species Gymnoscopelus microlampas. The sequence goes on from NC_139959.1 coordinate 19,592,681, forward strand.
TACTGAAAATTGGAAATACTCCAGTAAAGTAAAAAATACCTCAAAATTGTACTTAAGTACAGCACTTGAGTATATTGACTTTACACCACTGCAGTTTACTACTGCTGGTCACTGAGTAGTAGTTCCACCAAAACAACGTTGATCAAAAGCACCTCCAAAATTGTGGTTTCACATACATTTTCCCAGCCGCTCCAGGGAGACAAACCTGCTACTGTCACCCCTGAGTGTTCATTTCATTGAGAGTGTAAAATAATGGTCCATATGGGCCCAAATTGGAAATGCATGTCATTGAAGACTTAAATAGTTCCACGCAGGAAGTAATGAAATCTCCCATCTACCATCAAGTATTGTGAGCTAAAACCACTGCCGTGGATGCAGCGTTCCCAATGTGGCTATGTCAGCAATATTTCACAAACTAAATCATATATTGTATAGACAATGTGCTTGTTTGATTAATGACATCCATATCTAATCTAACCCACAAACACATAGAATGCAGAATTTCCTCTCATCATTCTCACCTTTAATTTGAAGAACCAGACTGGACAGGACTCACAGACGGATAATGGTGAAATAAAATGCAATAAAACCCATTGTTGTTGTGGTGGGTTGACATTTTCATTAAGAGCATCTTTTTAGTTTGTAAACCAATTATGCTGTTATGTGTGAATCTTACGAACCCATCAACTCTGCTGGCAACAAACATTCAGATTTATCTCACATTTATACTTGTTCTGTGTATGATGCATACTGAGTTCTTGAATGCATGACAACTTGTTTGCAGTAATAACTGGTTATTAGCTAATTTAAGAACTAATAAGCAGAAGTGATATTGGTACTTAGCATTTGTCTCTTTACTTGGAAAAATTCTCATTTGTTATTCATTCATCCAGAGCTGACTTAAGGTGTAATTCAATTTACTTTCATTGTCAAATAGGCTCCTATGAATAATTTGTAAATTATAACTGCTTCCAACCCTATAGTATAGGCAACTGGAACAGTGCTGAGTCGACAGCACGCTCATTGAATCCCGCTTCTGTTGAATTATTGTCAAGTGATGTAAAAAGTCATCCCAAAAACTGTGGTTTGTTACATTAATTTCCATATTAATTACTCTTGTCAGGTCATGTCAACCTGCATGCATGAAGTGCAAACTTCAGCACTAGCTGACGGCACAACTTTTCCTCCTGTAGCTAAGCCTAAACCAGCTATATATTGCATTTCTCTCTCTTCACTTTCTTTTATTGTATAAAACAACCAATTAGCAATTCCAGAACAGTCCCTCCCGGGTTTATATCTATCTTGCTGTTCCTCATTCTCAAAATACTTAGTTGTCATCAGTTATTCCCTCCTCACCTCCCACAATAAAAACGTACCAAACGTAATATAACAACATAGTCCATGACGGAAGATTGTGTGTGATTGGTCTGGCAGTCAATGCAGTCATGGGGGCGGCTGTGGCTGAGTGGGTAGAGAGGCTGCCTGGCAAACAGAAGGTCCCTGGTTTGCATCCCGGCCCCGGCCTGCCTGTCAAAGCATCCCTGAGCGAGACAGTTAACCCAGAGGTGGGTAAAAGTACCTCAAAATTGTACTTGAGTGCAGTAGGCTACTTGAGTAAATGTACTTTCCACCGCTGTCAATAGAATAATCACTAAGAAGATAATTGATTGTTGCAGCAGTAGAGTCCAGATGAAGTTGTCCTCTGTCCACAACTGGACTCATTCCCAGTCACACATCAGTACAGTTATTGGCATATTGTTCAAGTGACTTCATTAGCAGAGCGAGAGGACTTGAAAAGAAAGACAAATGTGCAGTAACCTCATTCACTCACAACAGAGCTGCTACTGAGTTACCTGTATACAGTACATATATGCACAAGATGAGATGAGACCTTTGTTGATCCCACAAGGACAAGTCAGTGTCACACACACACACACACGCGCGCGTGCGTGCATACACAGTGGCCTCCCATGGGCGCTACATGTTCATTGTAAACCATTGCCTCCATTACAGCTGTGTCTGGGTGTAATGAGCACCAGGTCGATGTGAGCAGTTATCAGGGCTGTGCCTCGTATTGACAGCTGATGCTACTATCTCAGCCAGCAAGACTCTGGAGGACAGGGCCAGGCCAGAGAGAGAGAGAGAGAGAGAGAGAGAGAGAGAGAGAGAGAGAGAGAGAGAGAGAGAGAGAGAGAGAGAGAGAGAGAGAGAGAGAGAGAGAGAGAGAGAGAGAGAGAGAGATGCTGAGGTCACTCTGAGGGGCTTGCTGTTCCACCCATCTGATTTATAAACTCAGCTTGTTAAGGAACGGTCAAAGACCGCTGCTAGATGTTTTGGTGTAATGGTGGGTTATAGTCTGACTGCAGGCCCTGGATTTATCGCTGGTGGGAGAGCCACTCCCTATGATCCCGCCTGCTAATCTTTTTATTCTGCACCCTTTTCACAAAAGCATGGTGGAGGCTCTTTAATTGAAGCTTTGAGCTCAAACATTGAACCCCATGGACACGAATCCGCTGCCCTGCCCATGCCATCTATGTGTAGACTTCAGGTAGTGCAGGAGAGATGTTTAAGTTAAGATTTCAACACAGTGTACAGGAGATCTGGGTCGTCTATAGCTTCCAGTGTCATCTCAGCACAATGCATTCAGTTAGGCCAATCTAGACTGTCACATTTGCTAAGTCTACAATTTAAAAAATGCAAAGTGAGCTCTGTGTTCCTCTAGACACAAAATAGTGAGGCAATTGATTTTAGTTACACTGTTTTGCCTGTGTCAGCGATCAGAGTATCTATTATGGAAGTTGCACTTTGTCATGATAAACTTACTGAACTACTGCTGCTGTTTCATTATATCACCAACTGGACCTGTTTGGGGAAGAAAATCTATATTGCCTCTCGTTTCATAAGTCAAAAAGTATAAATAATGGCCTGGTGGGGGTAGCTCACTTTAGAGATATTGGAGAGTGCTTTACAATATTTTTAATTGGCTGTAACGTATAAGCCTCTGGATTGAATTGGGTGCAGTAATAATATTATGCTAATTGCATGGATGAGTACTTTCTACAGTACTAATGAAGTATAGATGTGGGATCTATGCACAAAGAAATTCTACAAAGGGTTCAACACAGTATGCAGTAATATATATATATATATATATATATATATATATATGGCACTGCAAGGGTTTCAGAGTTGAATTTACTGACAAGTACAAGCAGAATGTGTAAGTAGATGAGCTTGGGTGAGCTTTCCTAAGAGCAGCTAAGAGGATCTAGGTGAGTTATGCTGACAAATATCATGAATCCCCTTTTTCTGACATCTACACATACAGTAATTCCACAGTAAATAGAAACACCAGTGGACAGGGTTGGAAAGAATTACGCCATAAATGGGTCTGTGCAAACAGGAGACCATGGATTAGGTTGGATCAAGACACAAGTCCAAAACTGATTGGTAGTGAATCCACCTCTTAAGCATGTCGCCGCTGTCAGGCAGAAACATCGTATGTCCAAAACCTTGACTTTTCAGGAAATGGGTAAAACAGAAGCTGCGTTCCAGTTGGATCCAATGTAGTCGTTATTTAGTCACAAGCTCTAGTTATTATTTTTCAATGGTTAAATATCTAAAAAAAACACAGACCACTTTCAACCTGGGGTCCCTATTTTGGGAATGCCATTATAGGTGTACATTTTAATAAAATATGTTTTGCGTGACACTGTTATTTGACGAAGTATAAAACATGGCATCCATTAATGAAAAAAATAACAATTAAGATGAAATATGGCTAAGAAAGGTAAGAGGTAAGCTAATGAGATATGTGTTCATATTACACTTCAGTGGAAATGGGAGCCATTTTCTGACATCTTGAGCTACTGTATCTGCTGAGCATTACCTTTTAGCGGCTAAGGGGCTGTGTTCCTTCTATTACATCCAAGTCATTCCATGGAGGAACGTTCACATACACCAGAAAAATAAAAATGCCAACTGGAACCAAAACAGGTTCTTCAGAGAGAAACATGTTTGGTTCCAGAAAGATCCTTTAAGACCAATTGGGTTATCTGTAGAACCATTTATTTTAATGGTTCTATAAAGAATCCTAAAATCATTTAAACCCCTTTCCCCCGTTATTATTGACTAATAGTCCCCCCAGAATATGGATGCCGGGGTTCAGGTGGTTAAGCTTAACATTACAGCAAATGCAATCAGTTAATACGAATTTGCAAGGAAACATCTGTAAAATAAACAACAATATAGCTGCAAGCAGCGATAATACGGGGCCAGGAGAGAGAAAGAAAAATTATAATTCCTTTAACAGGTCAGTTCATGAAAGTCCTTGTGGTCTTGTTTCCAATGAGGGCCTGTGAGCAATCAGGGGTTAAGAGTCTTGCTTGTGTCGATGACAAATTTCATCGACACATTTGCTGACCTGGAATCGTACCTGGGGCAACCAGAGCCTCTGGCTCCCTAGGCGGGCTCACTAACCACTCAGCTATGGCCGCCCTTCAGAGAGAGAGAGAGAGAGAGAGAGAGAGAGAGAGAGAGAGAGAGAGAGAGAGAGAGAGAGAGAGAGAGAGAGAGAGAGAGAGAGAGAGAGAGAGAGAGAGAGAGAGAGAGAGAGAGAGAGAGAGAGAGAGAGACGGAATAGATTGAAGATAGAAACGGAATAGATTGAAGAGACAGAGAGAGAGACATGGAAACGTAATAGATTGAAGAGAAAGACATGGAAACGGAATAGATTGAAGAGAGAGAGAGCCATGGAAACGGAATAGATTGAGTCATGTTTTTTGCAATTCAACTTAAATGAGTGTGCATCAAGTGAGGCTTGAACCAGCAACCTTGCGGTCGTGAGGCACTCTTAGGTAGCTGCAACACTACCTACAGTGCTATAGCTTTGTCCAGGCTGATGTTGTCTGTTGAGGATCACAAACTCTTGCCTTCTGTCATGACACAAGCCCCTGTTTCACTAACACTAAGATCACTCATTCACAAACCATTTACCAATGAAGAAATTGTACATCTCCTCAGAAGCAAAACTAGTGAAAGTAGCCGATCTACAAGCTCACAAACCATTAAAAGTTGTCAGATTGTACATCGGCTATTTTCACAATGAAGTAAAAGTTGTGAGATTGTAGATCAGCTGTATGTAAAAAACACTCAATTAAGTATTTCATGTTATCTTTAACAATTGCAGATGTATTCATTGATAGACATGTTGTGTGAAATGCAACTTAGATGAAGTCTGCACCAAGTGAGGCTTGAACTGGTGACCTTCAGGTTGTGGGGCACACATTTAAGCGAGAAGCCACCAACAGACAAGAACCTGTGAAAGGAGATCACACAGATGATACAGTTTCACGCAAATAGCTGAAAAATCCTGGGTTTAAGTGTTTTTCAAACTGCTCAAGATTGCGGACAATCTAAGGGCGGTGCTTACTGGTCAACGTGATAGATGTGTTCCTCATTAGTCAAGGCACATGTGTAAGCAGGTCTAATGGCTGTCGGCCAAACGAGGCATGACTTTTGCCTGTTTAAAGTTTGCATTTTCAAAAAATTGCTATAGCGCCCCCGTTTGACCAATTGGAGTAAGATTGGTTTCAGTGATATTTGGAATGGCCCTTTACATTTCTGCAAAGTTTCAAAGAATGGTAAGTCTGCATGTATGTGTTAGGGGCAGATGAATAATTGTCATAAAACTGCAATATTCATTGGCTCATTAAAGCTTCATTTTTTCACTTATGGAAAATATTTTGCAAACGTTTTTTGGCATAGGTCCAAAGTTCATGTGTAAAAAGTTTCGTGCAGATTACTCAAAAATCCCAGGAGGAGATAGGTTTTAACTGTTTTTCATATAATTCAAAATGGTGGGAGATCTAAAGGTCAGAGGTCAAAAGTCAGAGTGTGAAAGTTGTTCAGCATGAGGAGACGCATGTGTGTATCGAAGTTTCATGGCTGGTGAAACAGGGCATGAGTTGTACCTGTTCAAAGTTGGCATTTTTCAATTGAGTGCTATAGCGCCACCTTTTGACGAAAGATTGTGAGAATTATTTCTTGATCGTTTTTCATGACCATCTATCATATGGCCGAGTTTCATAAAAAGCGACTGCACGGTTCAGCCAGAACTGCCAAAAGTGGCAGAAGAAGAAACGGAATAATCTGAATAACAAAACGGGTCCATGCTGGAAGCCTGGCCCCGTAATTAGGAATATCCACCTTACAAAGATAGCCTCTGTATTCCAACATTTCACATGCATCGAATGGTCTGCCTGAAGGCGGACATTATTATGCTCGAGGGCATCGGCTCAATGACGTCACCACCCACATACACACAGTGGTGGAAAAAGTACTCATATGTTTTAC
>NC_139959.1:19604034-19664034 GCF_963454915.1 Gymnoscopelus microlampas
AGAATGCCCCATTTCACAAGTTCTCAAAAACATATTGTGAAAATAGCAGATCTACAAGCTCACAGTGCCTCATTGTGAGCTTGTAGATCGACTATTTTCAAATGGCCGAAATATAGGGCTGAAGTGGTTACTGTTAATGTTTTGCAATAATAATCAAAATCTAAAGTTTTCAAATAATTATAGTGGAGTAAAGGTACAATATTTGCCTCTAAGATGTGGAGTGAAAGTAAAAGTACTGAAAATTGGAAATACTACAGTAAAGTAAAAATACCTAAAAACTGTACTTAAGTACTTGAGTAAATGTACTTACTTTACACCACTGAACCTGGGGCCCCTGCTGGGAAACAGATGCTACAAAATATAGGCTATTTGTGTAGGGGCTGAATTAATTTTATTTAAAATATTTATTGGCGAATAATTAATTGTGGCCTACTGTTAGAGCATATGGGTAATAATGGACCTGTGCATATTTATGAGTGTTTGTTTGTTTGTTTGTTGTTAGTTTTTTCAACTTGAAGGACATTTATGCCAAAATGTACACAACAGTGCAGAAGACACTAGCAAGCAATTATATTTGACTAAATGAGGATTTCATTATTGTTTGTTTAAGCAACAGTTAGTAAAACCACACCATTTGCAGGGTAACATCCAGCAGATTGTGACAGGTTCATTGCCCACATCCACGACACAGAGACATGTGAGATAGGCCTACTCTTTATATGAAGACAAATAAATCACACCCAGTGTGAAACATGAGTTTGATGAGTTTATTTCATTGAGCTATTTTATGAACTAAAGGAACAAGTGTAAATCACCGTCCATTCATGTGAACAGGCCGCTTGAAGAAAATCATAGCAAGAGGTGCAGGCAGTGGGGCCAGATGCAATCCAAAGTGTTTGGAAAAGTGATCTGTCACTGTCATAGCTGCAGTGGTGGAAAGTAACTAAGTACATTTACTCAAGTACTGTACTTAAGTACAGTCTTTTAGGTATTTTTACTTTACTGGCGTATTTCCAATTTTCAGTACTTTTACTTCTACTCCACTAGGCCTACATCTCAGAGGCAAATATTGTACTTTTACTCCACTACAATTATTTGAAAACTTTACTTTATGCGACGCATTGTGAGCTTGTAGATCTGCTATTTTCAAAAACGTTTATTCATTTGAAAACTTGAGACGTTTCTACTTCTGGTACTTAAAGTAAATTGTGTTTTCGGTTTTACAAAACCATGTAGTAGAATATGTTTTCTTCATGTTTGAACCTTAAAGTACCTGTTCATTTGTGTTCAGACACACAATGAGAGCCAGATAACATCAGTACTATGACGTTAGTCATTATAGTATAGTCAGTAATATGACATCTGTATTATGACATCAGTCATCTCCATATTACGGCATAAACCACTGTGTCAATGTCTGCATCGTGTTTGTGCCTCCTTTAGACATGGTATGATCTCTCCTGCCCTGGGACATCTTCTCTCTCAGCCTCTGTCTATATCTCTTCACTCCACCACTCCCACATTCCACCCAAGGTGAGTTTGTGTTTGGGCTGTTAGCTTTTTGAAAGTCTGACATTATTACCTGCCTGTGCTGACTGTTTTTGGAAGAAACTTTGTTTAGTTTAATAAAGACCTCGGGATGAACCTGCCTGCCTCGAGTCGTCCTGCATTTGGGTCCTACTCAGTGCTCAGTAGACACAAACAGACAGATATCTGAGATGGATAGATGTGTGTCCAATAGGGCTAAGGACAAGAACCGCATGACCGCAGGTATGTGATGCATATCACAAGGTTGAGCTCATTGCCGTAATTTTTAAAAAACTTTTCTTTTCTTTTGTTTTTGTGCATTTATATTTATTTACATTGATATGGTGTGTGGTATAAAATCAAAGCATACAATAAATATAATAATTGTGTTGGTAATATCATCACTGTTCATTCTGGAAGAGTGTCGGAAAGTGACGTCACTTTCAGTTCAGCATGAGGGGGAGGGACTACGGAGGAGTACTTGATATCATCAGAATTTTTTAATTGAATATACAGTATATGTCACAGTATGTTTGGAAAACCAGTCTGAAAAAGGTGCACTCGTTTTCACCGACGGAGGCGCACCGTCTGAAGGTGATTTGAGCCACGAGAGGCACCGCTGACCGAGCTTAGGTGAGCGAGTCGCCGTGCCGAGCGTTGCAAAGTCACCTTCAGCCGACTCAGCGCTGTCCGAGTTATGATCCGGGACAGGGACAGAATCATAAATCATCTTCCCCTAGTCTCTGTACCTCTGAGACATCATTTATTTTTTTGACGTGGGGGAAACTTTGAACTTTGAGCATGTGAACCGGTCTTGGATGGTATTGTATATCTTGTTGGGGGGATGACGTTGATGTCAGGCAGAAAAACCTAGTATTTACATATTTTATCTTTATATTTTTCTCCGTTTTCTTCATAGATAAATGAATGCCCTACCTTTGAACTGATTTGTGGATAACTGGGAGGAAAGGGTTTTCTTTTTCCTTTTATTTTTGAGTGAGAGTGTGATAGGGAGGGTGTAGGGAGAGGGAGATGGTGGAGGGAGGGAGAGGGAGGAGAGAAGCTTAGACCACACAAGTCCTGGTATTTGTGTGATGGGGTGGAATAAAGGGGGGGCATACGTAAGTCCGACATCCCATTTCTCCGACTACGTGGCATCCGCGTGCGGTTAGGGTTAGGGTTCGGGTTTGGTATAGGGTTAGTATTGGAAACGTACATTATCATTATCAGTGGTCATTGGAAGCTTGTTCTTCAATTCCATAAGTACCTCAAGTTTAACTAGCTACTACAGAAGATGATCATTGACATTGTCCACAGACTCTCTCAAGAGGCACATGCATGAAATACAGTCCTTTCTGAAGTTCTGGATGAGTAGTGAGGCAGAATACCCAGAGCTTACAGTAAATGCAAAGTGTGTGTTACCTTTTGCAACTGTGTATCTCTTTGAGAGTAGTTCTTATTTCGACTGTTTTCTCTTGAGTTGCACAGTGTGTCTGTGCAACTCAAGAGAAAACAGTCGTCCCAAGGTTGATTCTTAGTCAGGGTTGGTGGTTCGCAATCAGTTGATTATTTTGTATTTGTTGCAGTCAAGAGATGTCAAATCTCTGAAACAGAAGAGTTTGAAAGAACATTTAAAAGCTGTGTGATCAAGATACAACTGGTTCTATCTCACGTGCTGCCATTCTGTTGTTCTCAGACAGAGAACGGGTTATTGCTGCATGTGTTTGGGTCCAGCCAGTTTTCAGGTTCTTCACCCTGGTCACGTTTTCATCATTTTGCTCCAGACCCGTGTTCGTTCTCTGTTGCTTGATCTCCTTCGCGTCTTCATGCTTCTGCTCTGCAGAAGAGAGTAGCTTTTGAGACAACGCCTCTTTTTCTCTAATCAGTTGGAGTTTCTCCTCTTCCCATTTGTTCCTCATTTCCCTCCTCTCTTCCTTGAGTAATACAATCACCTGGTAGTTCCTTTTCTCCTCTGCTTCCACTTCCTCCAACCTCTTTTGCATTTTCAGGAGGTTGAGCTCTGTGGTCTTCCTCTCTTCCTCCATGGTTGTCCTCGCTTCCTCCATAGCTTTAATCGTCTCTTCCAGCTTCAGGTTCTTGGTCTCTACAGCCTTCCGCTCTTCCTCTGCATCTTTAGCCTTCTCTTCCATTTGCAGGATAGCGTCCTGTGTTGTCTTCATCTCGTTCCTTATGTCTTCACCCTTCTGTTCTGTGGATTGTAACTGCTTTAACAAAGCCTCCTTTTCTCTAGTCAGTTGGAGTCTCTTTCGTCTGTCTGCCAACACTTCCTTTTCTCTCTCTCGTCTCTCCTCCACCCATCTGGTCTTCTCCTCCATCCTCCCTTGCTCCATGTCTTTAATCTTCTCTTCTTGTGAGAGGAGCCTTTCCATTAGTTTTTTTGCCTCCGCCCACTCATTCTTCTCCTTGGTGAAGGTCTGGTTCATTTCCTCCACAGTGGCCTTCAGGAGGTTCATGTTCTTTTCTCTCTTATGAATGTAGTAACCAATCGTAAGTGCTGATGCCGCCAAGGCAACACCGCTGACGACTTTCAGGTCAAACATAATTGTAAGTACGTTTCTGTTATGATTCAGCTATGATTCAGCTATCAGTACAGTTCGAATGTTACTAATGACTCAATGCAAGGTGCAAACCTACAGTGGTTCAATGCAGTGCTGACACAATTATTTATAGCCCTTACTCTCCCAAGTGGATCTGTCACAGCTGCACACTAATTGGAACAGAGTATTTTAACGTATTCTATATATACCAGGCTCCTCTGGTGTCAACGCAATGACACGGAAATGACAGGCAGGCTGATATATCAAGCCAAATATGGACATGTCTGATGCCCACGCAAATTGGCATGTCACATACCTATATATGGAGGTAAATCAATCGTTACATCACAAGTTTTGGAATTATGTCCAAATATGGACCCACCTGTCACATTACTGACGTCATACACCTAAATGGTTCCGGTTGTGTTTGACGGCCACATTTTGGGCAGTCTAAGCCATATTGACTTCTATTATAAAGAAAAATACTTTTAAAAAACAATGTAATACAAGTTTAAGATTTCAGTATATGTAGAACATAATTATGTGAACATAGATTTGTGGCATTCTAAGTTAGCCAACTGAAAGTGTGCACAACAAATGTGACTATGATTGGTCCAGCGGTTTGTGAGATTAGCTCTGGAAAGTCACACAGACTGACACACAGATGGACACATTTTAGAGCTATGCCGTGAAAAAAAGGAGGATTATGTTTTTTGCCCAGCTATGAGTTTGTCTGTCCGTGGCTAATGTCGCAAACCACTAGACCGATCAGCATCAAATGTCTTGTGCACACTGCCAGTAGGTCAAATTTTTTTCAACTCTGTCAGCAATAACTATTTTTTTCATGGAATGGTAGGCTACTGAAAGGGGGGCCAGCAATCTATAACAGTTTGTCCCCCATATATGTATGTCCTCCCATAAGTATGTTTCACTGTATGTATGTTCCCCATGTATGGCTGCCTGTATGTCCCCCATATATAGGCCTACACGTATGTCCCCAATATGATGTACGTGGGACATAATTACAATTTGTTTATTTATTTTTTATTTATTTATTCTCAACATACTGAATAGGCTACCTGTTAAACAGTACGTTTCATCTCGTACATGATGAGACGATAACAGGATAGGTGGGCACCAAGGAAGAATGGGCACCTCAGTGTTCAATTGGCTATTTTTTCCAAAATGTAAAAATATTTAATATTTAGCCTATCCTGTATCCCATTGGTTCTCAACCTCTTCAGGCTGCGACCCCCCAAAATAATCATATTTAAACTGGGGACCCTCCCACCCTGACAAGCACTTGGAAATGTAGGAATTGAGACATTACATTTAGTTTGACACTGTTCCACAGATAACTATTATGAAAATAGCAGATCTACAAGCTCACAACACTTCATGTTGGGGGGCGTTGTGAACTTGTAAGATTGGGTATTTTGGCTATTTATTTTTTATCTCTTTCTTATATTATTTGCCAATTTGGCCAATGTTTGACCAGTGTTTATAGAATAGTTTGATGATTACTTTAACTAGGTAGTGTAGGTATTAAAAAAAGCTCTTAAACGTCCTTAAATTGTCACTTCACTGTCATCTAGGCCTAGGGACCCCCCAAAACACAGGTTGAGAAGAGAACCACTACTGTATCCACCGAGACCACAAGGAATGTTAGGAAAGTGCCCCATCTTGTGACAAAGCAGAGACTACACATGTGCTACATGTTCCAGATCAGCAGATAAACCTTGTTTATTTGACAGTTTCAACGAATAACTACATTCTACAAGTGTGTAATAGAAGCACTAAAGGGAATAGCAGTGGTGGCCATTTTGTGGTTCCATTTTTTAAAGCCCATTCTTTTAAAACAGTCAAATCATTTATATAAATATTTTGGAAATCTCTCTGGGGGAAATGAATGGGCTCTTTTTCAGTGGAACCACAAAATGGCCACAGTAATTGCAGTGTGTCATATTTATAGCTGCATATTGTCCAGCCACTGATGCATATACCTTTTCCTTCATTTAGTAGGCATCTCACGTACTATCTAGTAGCTGCTAAGGTTTTGGAAATATTAAAAAGCATGGCTGTAAAAAGTAAGTACAATTTTGAGGTCTGTTTTACTTTCCTGGAGTATTTCCAAATTTGGATATGCTATTTGACATTCTGCATAATAAGTACTTTCTACTTTTGGTTCTTTAAGTACATTTTGATGCCAATACTTTTGTACTTTTACTCAAGTAATTTTGTAATACCGGAATTTTACTTGTAACAGAGTATTTCTAAATTCCAGTATTGATACTTTTACTTAAGTAAGAAATGTTTTTAAGTAATCTGGCATACTAAATAAATAGCATTAGTATGTACGTACACACCTCCTCCACCAGGGGGCGAACGGCAGCAATTCCCAACCATGTCTCTGGATCCTTGCCGAGCATCAGGGTTGCCATGTCCGCTTATTATAGGTGACTTTGACTTTTCTGTAAAGTGGCTTGCTCTTTTCAATGTAAACAGTATGTATATAGGTTTAAAATGCCTAGTCACTAGGCCGACAAGCCCAAATTAGAGAAGCAACTGGGGCACTAATAGGCCCACTTCTTTTGGGCTTGTTTTCCTAGACCTGGCTGCTTATTTCTTTCGCAGAATCTGGCAACACTGGCACGAAAAAACAACGACGGTTGGTTGACCCGGAACTCGTTCCACTTCGAATCCTCGTGTTTACGTTCCGTCAACAAACAGGGCTGAACAACAAAAGAACCGGGGTCTGCGTCCCAAAAATGTCCATTAAACGAGGCAAACTGTGCAAAATCGAGTCTTTCAGGTCGTCGGTGAACGAGCAAGTGACGTCGGTGGGAGAGGAGATCCTCCGGGGTCTGGAGAAACAGTTGAAATGCGACGACGACGCGTCCGGGCTGAAGAAGCTGGTGAGGCGGCTGGTGGGCGAGCGGCTGGCCGCGGCGGTGGACTTCATCTGCGGCCTCTTCCAGAGGGAGGTGGAGGAGTACGAGAGCGTGCTGGACCACCAGAGCAAGCTGCTGGACATGGTGTTCAACCCCCCACACAACAAGCTGCACGCAACAGGTTTGTGTGGGGTCCAGTCCAGGCATAGCTCTGGTTCAGAGCGTTAGTGAGTTCCCTCTAACGCTCTGGAAGACCCCTCGCTCTGCGCATGTACAAGGAATTCCACTGTCCTGCCAGCGTTCAACTATAGTGAAAATAAACAAAACCATTTCGCTACTCACCGAAGCAAAGGCTGTTTTGTGTTGTTGAAAGTCTATTCTCGGAATGCGCAAGCCTCTCAGCACCCCACCTACTCTGTAAAATACACTTTTTGGGCAGAAAATAAAATATGTCAGCGAAACTGAAATTATTCGTATTTACTCCACAGTGCCCTCTACATTTTGGTTAATGGTAAGTTCAAATCCCCCAGATCGGTAGAGGCACTGTGGAGTAAATACAAATAATGTCCGTCTCGCTGACATATTTTATTTTCTGCCCAAAAAGTGTATTTTACAGAGTAGGTGGGGTGCTGAGAGGCTTGCGCATTCCGAGAATAGACTTTCAACAACACAAAACAGCCTTTGCTTCGGTGATTAGCGAAATGGTTTTGTTTATTTTCACTATAGTTGAACGCTGGCAGGACAGTGGAATTCCTTGTACATGCGCAGAGCGAGGGGTCTTCCAGAGCGTTAGAGGGAACTCACTAACGCTCTGAACCAGAGCTAGTCCAGGCAGGGACTCTCTGGGTTCCTTCAGAGCAGTGGTTCTCAAACTTTTTCATGTCAAGGACCCCCAAATTGACACTTATTAGCCCGCGGACCCCCATTTCAAAAGATATGCCCAGGGACTCACATAAGAGAAGATTTTTTTTACGGCTCTAGCAGTGATTCTCAACCATTTTAATTTCAAGGACCCCCGGTTTGACATGCATTAGGGCTACAGACCCCCATTTAATGGCATTTCTATCACTTGGACCGCAATTTATATTGTACAATCTATGTCAATTCATGTCCATTTGGTTCCATTTGTACACTCTCAGAGTTACAGACCCATAAGGGTCCATTTGGTGCCTAATCAATCATTTAGCTGGGGACCTCCTGGAACTCACTCAAGGACCCCCGGGGTCCCTGGACCCCACTTTGAGAATCAATGCTTCAGAGGGTTCCAAATGGACCCTTACAGGGTACTACAATATTTGTAGTAATATTCAAAATCTATAAAGTAATTAGTAACTAAAGTTTTCATATAATTGTAGTGGAGTAAAAGTACAATATTTGGATCTGAGATGTAGTGTAGTAGAAGTTGGATGTACTCAAGTAAAGTTCAAATACCTCAACATTTTACTTGCGTATAGTAGGCTACTTAAGTAAATGTACGTATTTACTTTCCATCACTGTACCAAAGCAAACTGCTGGACATGATGTTTATCTCACCAACATGGCAGCTGTACGGATATATAGCTTGAATTATCCTCTTTCTAACTGCAGTTAGATTTATTTCATAAAATTCCACCGTAGACATGAGCTACTTTCTGTCAATAAATTCCGGGCAGGTGATTATTTTCCTAAGTGTCAGTCAGAGTTTGAAAGCGCTCGTTTTCAATAACTCAAAGTCCTGCTGCCTCCTGCATTATGTTCAATTTCTAAACAGGTGGTATGCAGGACCATTGAGGGATTTCCCAATGAGCGCGTAACAGTTAGAAACACAAATTTCTTGACAGAAAGTAACCCATAGTAACCCAAACAAAAACCTTGCAGATAGAAAGAGGATAATCCAAGCTTTCCGTACAGCTGCCATGTTGGTGAATTTAACGTTGTTTAATACAATCAGATAGGACTTTTCTGTTTGGATGTATGGGCTGTCAAGGGTTGGTACTACAACTCTAGATTCCAAATATAAAAAATAGGTTCAACCAATTAAAACCCTACCGAGTTGTAGATAACTGTACTTATTGGACCGCTTTTGTCCCATCTACAACAAATCTCTTTGCCAAAAACAGCCGATCTACAAGCTCGCAGCATGTCGCCATGGACAGGTTGTGAGTTTGTAGATCAGCTATGTTTTTTGGCCAATGTTACCCCCCAGAACAGGGATGCTGGGTTCAAATGGTTAACCCGCACAACAGACTACTACTTGCACCTCTACACAGAATCATTTGAACAAGACCAAAATGATTAGAACACTGAAATGAATGGTAATTCCCACCACTAATAGTGAGTAGTAAAAGCAGGGGTTGTCATTAAAAAGACCCGGTTTGACTGTGAATGGAGTGTGAATCACCTAAGCTGTCAGCTCATGTGGCGCAGGAGATTTTTTTTTTGGCCCAAGAGTTGACTTGAAGGCTGACGTGAATAGTTGCTCAACTAAGCCATCAGCTGACTTTCTAAGCCAGGAGCTTGACTATGTGGCCTTTCTGAATTAATGTAATGCTCAATTTATACTGTCACATAACCCTATTGACAAGAGTTATTTGACAACAAAAACAGTTTTGGCAATTTATACAAATACATTATGTTGTTGTTGTTTTTCAGCTGTTTTACAATACATTTTGTTAACTTAATAAGAAAGAAGGAAATAAATAAAGACTTAGATTTGTAACGGAAAAAAACGAGATGATAAAGAAAATAGATGATATAAAAATGTAAACAAACGCATCGTTACAGAATAAATCAGTGACGTTACCTCCTCTCTCCCCCTCCTTGATCTCCCACTTCTCCCTGTGTGTAAAGAGATTTGCCCAGAACAACAGGAGAGGACCCCCAGTCTGGTCCAGGAGGAACCAATGCCTCCACGGATTAAAGACAAACAGGACAAGCTACTTCAAAGACCAGAGGCGGCTGCTGGGTCAACGTTGACATTACTAGATGGGGCAACGCTCCCCATCGAGAAGTGGGGCGACACTCTCTCAGGTAAAACAAAAAACAAACAATCACTGTCTGTAGGGTATTAGTATTAACCTTAAAACATGAATAGGCGCACAATACATATAAGCGTACAATACATGTCCCAGACATCACAATATGGTTTGGCCACAAAATATAACTTGTCTGAAATCCGCATCTTTAATGTATTCATAATCTGATATTAACCACTCCATTATCAGTACATTAATTAAAATAGTATTTAGTTTTACTGGTAGTCAAATCTCAAGTCAATATTCTGAAGCTTATTGCAAAGGGTTATGCAAATATACTAAACCCGGGGTCACCAACATGTTCGTACATGGACAGACGTGTCCGTGGCAAGACCTTTCCATGACGCTGGCGATTTTGAGAAACAAATTATGATTTTTCTTTTTCATTATTTGTTTCTCAAAATCGAAAAATTGCCACGGACATGAATGATTTTTGATACTGAGAAACAAATTAGAAAAATATAGAGTATACATTTCTTTCATTATCATGGAAATAAAAATGTCTTCTCTAAATATTCACAATCGAATATGTGCCGAATGTGTATTAATTCATTTGGTAAAGTGTCGGGATGATATATTACTTTCTAGTCATTAAGTAGCCCGCACCAACATTAAAACACCTGTCAATTGTGTGTCCCATACTGTATGTGCTCACTGAAGGAAGTGGAGAGAATGAGGTCCGTTTTAATCTTGTGACGTGGGAAAGTGGAGATATTTTACTAAATGCACGTGTTCTGCCTTTGCATTTCAAATGGATATTAAACTAGAGGACAATAGCTAATCCCAAGTTAAGTTGGGTGAGTTCTATGGCTGATGTAGGCTATGCTTTACATAAATGTACTGTCGCTGGCTATTGTTGCACACAGTAATATGTATTATTGTCTCCGCCAGGCCGAAAGGCATGGCGAGAGAGTATGTTTTCCACCCCGTCCGTCCGTCCGTGTGTGTGTGTCCCCGTCCTGTCTGTGTGTTACCAGCTAATCTCCGGCACCGTTGGCCCGGTCGCTCCGAAACTGTGCACACACACTCCCTGGATGCCAATTCAGAACCTCTGCCCCCATTTTTTCACATGGGCCTGTTATAGCGCCACCAGGAGGCCGATATGTGCAAAATCCATTTTTTCCCATTACTCCTACAGCTTTTAACTAAACGTCATGCAAATCGGTACACAGTATCTCTATAGTCATGTGATCAACCCGGATCTGTTAAATTTCCCATATTCCATCCTCATCGGCTAAGGTTTGCTTCCAAAATTTGCAGGATTGGTCCGGTTTGAACAAAATGCCTCAAATCATGAACGCAGCTTGCCATTTCCATAAAATTGCACACACACATTCCCATTAGGCCGAGGAAGAAATGCCACTTGAACATTTTCAAATCAGCCTCATGGTGGCGCTATAACTGGCCGATTTGCATTTTCAACTATAACTGCACCGATCTGCGTGAAACTTTGCACGCACACTCCCTAGAGGCCAAGGAAAAACATCTGGACTGCATTTTTTACAGCGCCACCAGAAGGCTGACTTATGTAAAATACGTTTTTGGAGATTATTCCTTCAGATTCTGTCCAAAAAACACGCAAATTGGTACACTGCATCTCCATAGTCATGTGATTCTGATGGATCTGTCCGATATTTCATATTCCATCCTATTTGGCTTACAGTGGCTTCCAAAGTTTGCAGGATTGGTCCGTTTTGAACAAAATGCCTCAAATCATGAACGCAGCTTGCGATTTCCGTGAAATTTCACAAACACATTCCCACTAGGCCAAGGAAGAAATGCCACCCTTTTTCACAATGGCCTGTTATAGCGCCACCAGCAGGTCTAATATAGCAAAACACATTTTTGGAACAAAATGCCTCAAATCATGAATGCAGTGTCTGATTGCCGTGAACGACCTAAGAATAAATGGCACCCTTTTCACATTGGCCTATTATAGCGCCACCAGGAGGCCACAATAACGTACCTGACCTGGCGGAGACCTGTGCTCCGAGGAGCACTTTTTCTAGTTATCGTTGCTGCTGCTCAATGTCGATTATGGAATTCAGCGTGACTGCTTGCTCTTTATTGTCGAGAGAGAGAGAGAAATAGACAGACAGAGAAATAGACCAAGAGAGAGGGGAGAGAGAGAGATAGACAGAAGACAAAGGGAGAGAGAGAAATGGACAGAGAGAAGAGGGAGAGATAGAGAGAACACAGAGAGAAAAAGAGGGGAGGAGCAGACGGTAACTTTATGCAACTAATGATTATTTTCATAATAGATTAATTGGCCGATTATCGAAACGATTAATTGGATTATAGATCTTATAAAATCGTATTATAGATCTCATAAAATCGGATTTTAGATTTTATAGCTATTATCTTATCTTATGATAAATGCAAGAAATCTCTGTACGTCTGTAGTTCATGTATCTTGACAACCTCTGACTGACCGACTTCAAACTCAAACTTTTATATAAGACAATATACTGTAAATGGTACCTTTTCTCTTCTTACTGCATGATTTGTTAAAAAAAAATATATATATATATCCCAGGCTTAACACATTCACCGGCAAAAATGTTTTAAACCCAAGATAACGTGATCTGAAGATTGACTGCTCCATTCACTTCACTTGTGACTGATATATGCCCATATATGGAGATCTGTGTGTCTGTCAGTCCTTGTCCCTTTTATGGCCATATATGGAGATCTCTGTATTTGTCAATCCTTGTCCCTTTTATGGCCATATATGGAGATCTCTGTATTTGTCAGTCCTCCTCCCTTTTCTTCACATAAATGGAGATCCCTGATGTCATCAGTATATGCCAAATTGCCCATATATGGGCATTCTGATATAACTATTCATAGGGGTAGGCAATTCGGCAAAAATATATCAAGATTTTTGTTGAGGAAAAATCAAGATCCACAATAAATGTTTGATGTTGTCTTTTAGGATTATCATTATTTTATTATGTTTATTAATAAAATATATGATGAATCATTATGTATTATGATTATAATAATAATATTATTATACGTTTGTGTGTGTGTGTGTTTTGACAGATTTCTTTTATGACAAAGACCGGAAGAAATAAATCTCTCCGGACATCGGTTGACAAGGCAGTTCATTAATTATCACAGTAAATCAGGCACATTTCAAATCCTCTGCTTTGCAAGCTCTCTCTCTCTCGCACGCGCGCTCTATCTCACTCTTTCTTTCTCTCTCTCTCTTAACAGTGTGTGTGTGTGGTACGATGATGTCACGCGCATAGCCTCTATTGATGGAGAATGACCAACTCTGCACTCCTGAGCTGCACAATACAAATCTTAACACTTTAAATATGTGGGGAAGTTAAAATCTAAAAATAGATCTTTGTGATGCGTTGGTGTTGACATGCATTTATTCATTGTTGGGAAATTCCCCACACCGTGACATCCCTAGTGCTCTGCCAAGGACCCCCAAATTGATAAGTATTTGGCCATGGACCACCATCTGATAATGCTTTGTGCCAGGGACCCCCAGAAGAGAAGTGTGTCACTTCGTGTCGCGCTGTGAGCTTGTACATCAATGTTTGAATAGCCAACATATAAATGGATAAAGTGGTTAAAATAATTGTGATGCTACATTAACAATGTTTGCTGGACAAACATGAAAGCCATGCAGCCTAACAATATAGGACCAAAACATATTTTTATATATTTTTTATATATATAATTATGATTTTGACATAATTGAGCAGTCCTAGTATTCAGCGTTGCCGGGGTTATTGGATGGGCAAAATAGGCATAAAGTACTTGGAGGCCCGTCTATGAAGTCAGTGTTGTGACATCAGTACCCTTTGTCAGAGTTCTTGGAGGCCAGTCCATGATGTCATTGTGCTGATGAAATAGGCACAATGTACTTGGTGGGCAGTCTATGACGTCACTATTCATATTGTTATTTTTTTTTACTTCTAGACTTCCTGCCACTGCCTGTGTGTAAACAGGTTTCGCCTGAACATCTGGAGAGGAGACCCAGTCTGGTCAAGGAGGAACCAAAGCCTCTACAGATTAAAGAGAAACAGGTGGAGCTACTTCAAAGACCAGAGGTAGCTGATGCATCGATTATGACAATAGCAGTGAAAAGCGAAGATGATGGTGAAAACGGAAAAACGGAGCCTCTAGCCAGCACCTCAACTGAACACATGAAAACACAAGCTGATGTAGAGGACTATGGAACATCACAGTCAACTAATGATGACCAGTTCCTCTCTTCGCCTGGTTCTGAATATGACAATGACGACAGTGATGAGTGGGAGAACACCGGGTTAGAAGGCTATAGAGCATCACAACCAGCTAGTGATTCTGAATCTGACAATGAACAAAGTGATGATTTAGATCAGACCAGGGAGGCTCAGTCAGCTTTAAATACATTGGAATCACTCAAGACACAGAGTGTGGAAGGACAAACATCATCTTCGAGTAACAAGCTGTCCCAGGACCTGAAATCAGCAAAACAAAGTACGTCCATGAAAAGAAAGAGGAAAACAGCTGAAAAATCCTTCAGTTGTACAGTTTGTGGCAAAGTGTTTAATCGCAGTGGAAATCTGAAGATACACATGAGGACTCATACTGGGGAAAAACCCTTTAATTGTGCAGTTTGTGGCACTGGGTTTAATCACAGTGGAAATCTGAAGATACATATGAGAGTACATACAGGCGAAAAACCATTTTCTTGTACAGTTTGTGGTAAAGCGTGTGGTAATAAGGGAGATCTGACAAGACACATGCGGATTCACACAGGCGAAAAGCCGTTCAGTTGTACACTTTGTAACAAAAGCTTTAAACAAAGTGGACAACTAAAGATACACATGAGAGTACATACAGGCGAGAAACCGTTTACTTGTGCAGTTTGTGGTAAAGGCTGTGGTGATAAGGGAGATCTGATAAGACACATGAGGATTCACACAGGTGAGAAGCCCTTCACTTGTACAGTTTGTGGTAAAAGTTTTAACAGAAATATAACTCTGAAGACACACTTAATCATTCATACGGGAGAGAAGAACTTTAGTTGTACAATTTGTAACAAAAGCTTTGGTGGGAATAGAGAATTGAAACGACACATGATGACACACACAGGGGAGAAACCGTATACTTGTGCAACTTGTAAGAAAAGTTTTAATCAAAGTGGAAGTCTAAAGAAGCACATGAGAATACACACAGGGGAAAAACCCTTTAGTTGTACTATTTGTGACAAACGTTTTATCCAAAATGAACATCTTAAGATACACATTAGATCCCATACGGAGGATAAAACCAGGGTTGCTGAGCTCAGTGTTGACACAACACCTGCAAAGTAAGAAAAGGCGTTCACCAATTAAACAGCACATGCACAATTTCAGAAATGGCTGCATATTGTCAAACACCAGCATTGAGAAAACACATGCACCCATTTGAAAAATGTGTCCTACATGGCATTTTAAATCCAGCGCAGTGCATCCGGCTTTGTAGATCGTCGATGCGAACACAATTGGCCGTGTTCGGGGGCGTGATCTAAGTCACTGCACATACAAGCTGGGGAGTCTACAGTCCGCAGGAAGTGTTAGGGCGGGAGTAGTAGGACTCTGTCCTCCCGGTGGGGGCTCCTTACTGGCAGTTGAGTCAACAGCAGTGACAACACACATAAATGAGTGTGGGGAGGAATCAGTTGGCATAACGACAAAAAAAACAATCGACAAAACACAAGCAAATTTAGAACTCATGCACCAGTCTAACAACACATGCTACGTATAAAGAGAGAGAGAGAAAAAAGCATGTGTAGATCTGCTAAGTATAAACCAGTGTTCAACCACCCTTACAATTCAAAATATGTTGAGTTTGAAGATGAGTTAATTCAGACAACATTAAGACATTTTTCTTTCCCCAAAATGTTCTGAAATGCTACATAATATACCGTTTGTTGTCAATGTGGCCTTTTTATTTGTTTGTCAATTTGCAGCACATTGGGCTCATCTGATCTCACACAAAAGGAATGTATAGTTATTCTAATCTAGTATGATAATAAAAAAATATTGATACTAAAGCAGTGGACAATCTAAACCACTGACTTAATGACAATGTGTGTTATTTCTTTGTTTCTTTTTACTTTCTGTATGAAAACAATGTGTTAACTAGCTTACTGGACTTAATAATCAGATTTGCTTTCATACCAGTGAAATCTGTTTCTTCATTTGCCTCATGATTTGATTCCGAGTCACCTGTTAATAATTTGATTCTGCAATACCTCTTGATGCATCTCAGTTTTCTATATAGTTCTACATTACTGCTAATGGTTACTTTTCCATCAGATAATCAAATACTTATTAACTTATTTTTTTTACTAAGTGCTTTTAAGTGATGTGTTTATAATCACGCAAACATAAATGTCCTAACATGAAATTACATTTTGTAAATCTAAATAAATGGTATATGCCTAGCCTACCTATTGTGAAAATGTCCTCAAAACCAACATAAATCCTTATGCACTGCATTACAGAATCAGAATCAGCTTTATTGTCACATCACAGCCTTGCAGAAGTAAAGAAGTAAGTGAAATTTGTTTTCGTGCGTAGTTCCCATCGTGTTATTTCGAGAAAAAAAAGGAAGGGAAGAAGATGGGGCGGGGGGGGGGCAAGGGGGAAAGGAGATCAATCAAAGAAAACAAACAAATGATCTACATATTTACACATAGTACCTGAGATAAGATATAAGGTGCGTGAGCATAGCAGCAGATGTATACTGTGCATGATATACTTATGAACGTTACAAGTGTTCTGCCTGTATACAAACACATTCACATAGCAGCTTTGAGGACACGTTAGTGGATCTTCTTGTAGATCTATGTGTAAACTCGTACACAACCACCCTTACAAATGGAAATCATGTGTTTATTCAGCAGAAGCACTCCAAAAGGTGGACATCGTCTTTCTCACATGAAATCTGACAGAACTATGACATTGAAGGGACATGTACTCCAGCGGTCATGCTGAGACTCCATAATACAATACTCTGCATTCTGTGTTTATGTTATGGAAGATAGTATTTTTTTTCCTCCAAAAATCGCCGGTGAGGCAGCGACCGCTTTAAAATTCTGAAAACGCCTGTGTGTGTGTTTTGTCTACCCTTTTGACTTTTGAGTATAGACATAACTCTGGTCTCTTCTTAAATGTAACCCTTGAATATGTATTGTCTAAGAGTCGGATTTACCCTGTGTATTACTGAAACAAATCATGTATGTGAAGCTCACATATGTTGTGCTGCTGGGGCCTGTATTTATCAAGCTTCCTCAGAGTAGTGGCTCCTGAAGTTAAAGCTGTAATCCTTAACTTTACCCCCAGGATTCAAACCACCCGGATGCCCAACGTGAATGGCAACATTTCTACTGTTATAAAGGTATATCTACTATTATAAAGGTATTTCTACTATTATAAAGGTATTTCTATTGTTATAAAGCTTGTCTGAGTGGAAGCTAAACTGCCTTTCGTCTTTGATGCAATACCTCTTGTCAGCCAGCAGGTGTCCTACCTGACCACAGGATGTACATTTCTCACTGGAAGAGAATGAAAATGAGGTCTGCTTATTATAAGCGACTTTAGGCTTATTCTTTCTGTAAAGTTGCTTGTAAATATTGGTAGTTGCGGTTGCTTTTTTTGGGATGGGGGGGGGGGGGGGGCTTGTTTCTAAAGTGTGGTTGATTCTTTGGGCTTGTTGTTTAAACCAGTGTTCATGTCAAGGCTCCCCATTATTATATTCTGTATAATTTCTGAGAAACAACTGCTATCTTCCTCTGGTATATCTGATCTGACTCCCAATGTTCTGACAATGAATTAACAAAAACAAACGGACGGACGGATGGATGGACTCCCATGAGTGAACACAATCCCTCGCCTTTGGCTGTTCTGGCCTCCTGGCGAGGATAACAGATTTTGTAAGGCCTTTCACGGTGATTATATAAGTGTATTCATAATCGTTCTCATGTTGAAAAATGGTTCATACGTGTGTGTGTGTGTGTGTGTGTGTGTGTGTGTGTGTGTGTGTGTGCACGTGCGTGCATGGATGAATGTAATGTAATGCTCATTGTAAAGTACTTGCCAAATTATTGATATTTCTGAATGAAAACAGTGAAAGGGAACTTTATGTAAGAACATGTCAACATGGAATTGAAGCTCAATCAAATAACCCTGAACATTGCTCAGGCCTATTTGCCACCATTTTCTTGTTAAACAGTCGAGTTATACCAGTATATACCAGTTTTTAGGTCAGATATACAGTACTTCAGTGGTTGAGTTGCAATGTTGAGGACATCACAAGGTAATTCTCACCTCCAAGGATCTCCCCAAACTGAAGGTGAGCACTGACAGAATTTGACAGGTTAATTTAGATTTGATGTTCACAAAGAATAGATATTTCGAGGTCATTGTGGCATCTGAGGTGCAAACTATCTTGTGCATCCTCCGATGCACATGGAGTTGTAAGCTGTTGTAAACAAAGTAGGCTACATTGTGCATCCGGCAGTATCCTGGAACTTAATTCACCTGACCATTTCTTTTAATATTTAGGATGGGTTAAAATGTAACTCTTAAGTTGACTTTGGGAACTCGGCTCATCATGCCTCCGTTCTC
Source organism: Gymnoscopelus microlampas (assembly GCF_963454915.1). Lineage (NCBI taxonomy): Eukaryota > Metazoa > Chordata > Actinopteri > Myctophiformes > Myctophidae > Gymnoscopelus > Gymnoscopelus microlampas. Next base: position 19,622,646 of record NC_139959.1, read on the forward strand.
CAGGCCAAAGTAGACCTTCTCAGCCATGTCCACGAACAGCCCAGTCTCCACCACACCTGGGATCATCTTGATTGCCATGTTGACCTCTCTCCAGTTCTGCGCACGCTCAAACTTCCAGTCCAGGATGAAGTTGCTGTTGTCGGTGACGACTGGTCCTGCCTTACTGACAGACATTCTTAGGTTGACCACCCCTCCGAAGCGCGTAGCGATGGTTCTGGAGATGGGCACGTAAGCCATGGGAATTACTTCAATGGGAATCCCTTTCTTCCACTGTTGGCCCAGAGTCTTGGAATCCTTCCTGAAGTCAGCGATAACGATGAAATGTTTAGCACAGCCAGCCACTATTTTCTCTTGTGTCAGGCAGCCCCCTCCCCCTTTGATCAATGTGAGATCCGAGTCCACCTCATCTGTCCCGTCAATGGCCACATCCAGCTCCGGGTGTCTATCCAGATCAGACAGGGTGAGGCTATGATTGAGAATCAGCTGACGGGCCTGGAAGGAGGTCGGGATACAAACAATGTTGAGTTTCTCCAGACGAACCCTCTCAGCTAATCTGTCCACAGCATAGACGATGGTTGAGCCACTGCCTACTCCAACAACTTGGTTGTTCTGGACATGATTATCCACTGCCGCATACGCAGCAATTTTTTTTGCCTCCTCGGCCATGATATGATCACTGCTTTGTCTTTATCAGCAGCAGGTGTTTCCGGCCCCAGAGATTTGGGCAGAACTGCCTAACACTGCAACAAAGCATGTAAATGCAAAGTTGTAACAAACACTCCTTTGCGTTTATTTATATCTCCAAACTTACAGCTGCGAGCTGATTGGACATATATTTTGTTCACGTCATGGTTGCTATAGTAGCAGAAATCAAACAGCCCGCTATAAATCCGCAAATCGCGCGTGGCCGCATGTTTGTCTCCATTGGCTTATTGGTTGAAACACGTGCTACGTCACTTTATGCCCATACAGTAGAACAGGGGTTCTACTCTTGCCTGTCAATAATCGCCTCTGTTCCGCCCCCACCCTCCATTTAGAATTTTGAAGAATTTTCTGCAAAACACACTTTTTGCTCCTCCTCCTGCAGATTTTGTCCTGATCTCACAAAAATCGGCACACATGATCTCTCGACCCATGCGATAAACATATGTAGCCTAAGTGGAATTTTGATAGTCCATACCGTTCGTCCGTAATAGGCTTCCAAAATTAGTGGGATGAGCCTTTTTACCAAAAAATGCCAAAAATCACGAAAGAAACAGCCAATCCATCCCACATTTGAATCACATGTTGAGGGTGGTAGAATCAACGCAGCGCCAGAAGCAATTCCATTTCACCGCACATGAGAAAAATGTTACCGTTTGTTGCAAAAATAAGATTTTTGAGGATCAATCCCCACCGAATTACTTACACATGATCTCAGTGGTGATGTGACAAGAAATCTTGTAAAATGAGTGGGAGAGGCCTATTTCCTAAAAACAAAACGTTGTATTTCATGAACACAGGATCCATTCAGCACCAAATTTGAATCACATGTTGCTCGGCCTCAACTCGAGCGTCTCCCGACGGATTCCTCAGGTCCCGACGGGCATCGGTATGATCGAGGCAACCACACTTGCAATTCTCAGAATTGCACCATTCTAGTTGTTTTTTTGTTCTCAGCGCAGTATGTTTTTAATTGTTTAAAACGGGTGCGCCGCAGTTTTGGAAACTGGAAGCTGAACGCTTTGCACTCGCGCCAGAGTCTCGAGATGGCTCTAGATCTGTAGAGGAGTCACAAGCGAAAGCCACCTGGAACAAGCGAAAGCCACACAAGTCGCAGTCTGATCAACTGGTCGCCTGGGCCCGAATACACCCGATGACCCCAGGTTACATCACTGGTGATGTGTTCAGCTGCATCAGAAGATGTAAGGCCTACTTCAGCCGATTGTTGATAGTTAGCTATTTGCATAGCTGTTTTGATTTATATTATTCCTTTCTTATCCCTTATATATAATTATACTACTATTTCACCTTTCAATCTTAAATGTATTTATTTAATTGTTATCTTATCACACTTATCTATGCATAGTTGCCTACAGTATAATGCTGCCACCAACTGTATTGTGTCTTCGTATTGAACCTTGAAAGGGTGCTGTAGGTTTTTGGATCAGCACAAACTGTTTTGTTTGCTCAATTGATTACTGCCAATGATTACCAGAGGAAAATGACAAACTGACCATTGGGCATTTTGCAAATGCATGTGGACCCTTTCCTATCATTTGAAAGTCAACTACGGTATAAAGTACATGCCATAAAGGATATACTGAACACTGAAGGCTTACTGTGTATCCTAGATGGCAGTTAAACAATATTAATATGCTGCTTTCCAATAAGCTGTTGCAGCACATTGCAGTGCTTTTTATTTTTTAATATATATATAGGCCTAGCCTACATGTATATTTTAAAACATTTTCCCATGGACCACCTGCATGATTATGTCATGGACCACAAGTGGTCCGTGGACCACTGGTTGAGAAACAGTGGAGTGGAACACACTTGTGTAAATCATTGAGCCGTCATTGTCCTTGTAAATGTGCATGTTGGCCTTTGAATGTTCTAATGTGCTGTTCAATGAAGAACAACATGCATGTGATAACGCAAAGCTGTCTCCTTTTCTTATGGACACATACTCTGAACTTAGTGAATGCTGAAGGTAAGAATACATTCTCATTTACAGAGCAGATTAGATCAGGAGTTGAGGGCTTTATGTTTTTCTCTTTTCTGTTTCTCTTTTTCTTTGTGTTAATTTGGACAGAACATTTTTGATTTAGTTTTAGTCACATTTTAGTCATTTGAAATGTTTTAGTTTTAGTCTATAGTCTTTAGTTGACTAAATATCATACGATTTTAGTCAGTTGATTTAGTCAACTAAAGTTTATGTTGGCAGGCCTTGATGGCGCCACTGCCTTCGGCCTGGCAGAGACAACAATAATGCCTAGAAAAGTGCGTTCCAGCAAGGATTTTGATTGTACGACCTACGGTTCAATAGTTAAAGGCCAAAGCGTGAAGTGGCCTGTTAATACTGCCTCCATTTAGGGTGGAGTGTGTGTGCAAAGTTTCACGGCAATCAAACGCTGTGTCCATGATTTGTGGCATTTTGTGAAAGATGGGCCCCTCTCACAAAATTATGTTTTCTTTTTCTTATGAATATTTTTTTTATAGTAGTAGTTCTGCCAAGGTTGCATGGTCGGAAGACAATTCATTTCAATTAATTCCATCAATTTCCTAATTTAGTCATAGTCCAGACCATGTACATGGACTACATACTGAACACTCAGGTAGCAGTTTATGAAGGTATAGCCTACAACACAAACTCATCTAAATCATCACCATGATGGTCATGTGTAAATACAAAAAAAGTGCACATATTTACATTTCTTATGTAAATATTACTGTGAATGTCATGATGTTCCAGAGGGAAGAATTAGAGTCAATAGTCATACAGCATGCTCCAGAGAAGTATAGCATAGTTGACACACCTGAAGTCATATGCATATGGATTGTCAATAAAGAGGACATGGGCTAGATAGGACAGTTTGCACTTTGACTTTGGTACTGTACTGTAAGTAGGCTATATATTGATGCCAATACTTCATTACATCACATGTTTAATACAGAACTGTAACCATTTATAAGCTGCAAGCTTCTGCTACATCTGCTATTTTTGAAAGCTTCTGGGGGTCCCTGGCACAAAACCTTTTCAGATGTGGGGGTCCGCGGCCAATGCATATCAATTTGGGGGTCCTTGACTTGAAAAAGTTTGAGAACCACTGACTTAAACCACTACCACTGTTACATGGTGCTCATGAGTAGAGGTCACAGTACTGTCAATATAAAATGTTCCATGTACTGTAGGGTTAGTTAACCCCTTAAATTAAAACATGTACTTACTTGACTGGAGTCCCCCAGGACTCTGTACTAGGTCCGCTTCTTTTTTCCCCTCTACACCAAAACTCTTCACTGAAAAAAATAAACGATCTGCAAGCTCACAAAGTATTGCAAAGCGACACATTGTGAGCTTGTAGATCTGCTTTCACCAAATGTTAACCCTAGAACAGGGTAACTAGGGTTCATGTGGTTAAATGTATTATGTCAAATATATGTGTTAAATGTTTGTTTTGCACTTCATCAACTGACGCTCCTGGGGGTATATGAGAGAAAGTGGAAAATGTAAAAATAAAAATCAGTTATGTTTAATGATAAGCCATTGACAACATTTGTGTGAACCTGCTGATATTACAGTTTAAACCAAATAAAATGTTTTCTTTTGCACAGTATTTGAACATAATGACTTACTAGAATATTTTGGCCACTGATTAAAAATAAATTTGCTCTAGTGGCATTAATTGCAACTCTTTAACTCAGTTTCTTTATAATGTTATATTTTTTGGGGTTATCATTCATACATAGCATATTGTAATAAATGCGGTTTTCTATCGTTTCTACACAATGGTAGATAATGTCAGACCTTGGAATAAGCAGGACAACAAGGATGTACAAACAGAGCGATTTTTATTAATTCATACTCTATGAAGTTATATAACAATACAGTGCTGGAAACCCCTAATAATAAAACCATTTACTACAGTACTTAAAATACAGTGCTTTTATCTGTGCACCAATGTTATGCAACAATACTCGATTGCTTGCATGGGTACTTAACTCGCCAGGCGGCGGGCCCCTCCCCCGGGGTCTGAGCTTGTGCCACCGTCCAACTCCCCGGGGAGATACTGGCTGGACGACGGGAACGTGCGGACAGGATTCAGTCAGTCCTTGTGCTGGACACTCGCACTGTTGCAGATCGGCGGAGTAGTGTGCCGTACACTCACTAAAAGTTCCCCCTAACTAACTACAGGAGACCGTGGTTATAGTCTCCCCTCCTGCTACCAACAATATAGCTAGCTCCCCCTCGCTAGCTGCCGGTTCACAAGACGTGTTGCTCCGATGCGTGTCCAAGTCCGACTGACTCTTTTATAGTGTCTGTGTTCACACCGCACCTGAAATCAATGCAGTCAATCACTGCGTCTGTTCATCAATGTCACTCCATGAGTCTGTGCTCTGCCACACCCATCGCAAAATATCATCTGCTAGCTGTGGTTTTCTCTTGTCAGCTAAGGGACCACCTGTTCTAGATCATGGCTCTGAAGGCGAACGAGATTGCTGCACCCAGCGCCAGTCCCAGGGACAGGAAGAAGATCATCATGGCTCCTGCTGTCTCTGCCTCATAATGTGCAACCTTCCTTGGTGCAAAGCACAAGCACAGGCTTTCCATGTATCCATTGGAGAAAGCAAAGAAGATCATGAAGAGGATGTACCAGGAGTCATGGCCAAACCACACAGGAAGGTAGTGACGAGGCTGCACGTTACACAGCATGAACAGAGGTATGAAGACCACCCGCACACCCACCAGAATGGGCAGCCAGATGATACTGTCTGCACCTGGCCACATGCAGACTGCCCCCAGGCTCTTCCCAACGGTGTCCATCACGTTGAAGAGCAGGAAACATGAGACGGGGATGAAGTAGGTGTCCCAGGCTCCTCCCTCAGCTATCGTGGACTTGGCGGCCACTGTGACGGCCGGGAACATTCCGATGGTAATGGTGAAGTTGAAAGTCAAAGACATGGCAATTACCCAGATCTGTTTCAAGATGGCAAAAACAGAAACAACTCGTTTGTCCTCCTCTTCAGTCAGACTGAACGCAACAATTGACTTCCCCTGATCAGAGGATGTCCTGGGTCTGTTATTCTCCATGTAGTATTGGAAAAACTCTATGCTGGGCAGTGTGAGGTAGGAGAGGTTAGCCAGTAGGATGACAACGCAGGCTGTGAGGAAGTAGCCAAAGGCACTGTCCTGCAGAGCTGAGCCAGTGGCCAGAGCACAGATCATGGAGACGGCAGCCACGATGCCGGCCAGCCCTTGCCCCATCACGATGGGTGTGGTGTAGGACACAGGCAGCAACCCTGCCAGTCCATACAGGCTGCCCTGGAAAATGGCAACGAAGGAGTTGATGCAGATGACTTTGACGATGGTGAGACAGAAGAAGGGAAAAGGTGCCATCTCTACCTTCACCAGCACGGCGGTCAACAGGAAGATCACCAGGATGACCGTCATACTCCCAGCGATACGCAGCTTCTGTGGAATCCTCTGGTGGATGAAGGAGTTGAGGCAGGTGAAGATGAGCAGGGGTACCATGGTACACAGTGTCATCACATTGCTGAAGCTTGATTGCAGAGCGTTCTGTGTGTACCTGCCCGCCACAGTCCCATTGACTGCGCCGATGCCATTGATGGGCGGGTACTTCAACCTACTGGTGAAGTACATTGTTGCTGAAGTGAAAAAATTCCATGGCAAAACAGTTCCCAGACCCAAGATGAAGAAAATGATCCAGACTCCATGATATTTGTCGCTCGGTGCGTTGGTGGCCGCCATGACAAGTTTGTTTGTTAATAAGGAGTGGCGTGTGAGCCTCGATCTCTTGTTTGTTTAAGCTAATTTACACAAGAAACTAAATGTGCTTGAGTGCCTTTCAAAGAAAATCTGCCATATGTGCAGAATGTGCAAGTGGGATAACTTGCTATTGCAATGTAAATAAATTAGTGAAAATATCTCATCTTCTTTGCATGGATCACTTAAACGTGGAACCTTTTTTTGTAATTGGGACATATACAAATGATCTTTCTTTCAATTGTTTTATTACTTTTAACCACTCCCAAGTGTTAATTTTTTTTGACTAAGACTAAGAGACTAAGATTTTGAAACCTTGTAGGCTACTGTATGTCCTCAGGAAATGGAAAAAGAGAACCTGGATCCAATGGATCCAATGTAGTTATTATTTAGTCACAAGCTCTTGTTAATACTTTTCATTGGTTTAATATTCATAAAACCGACAGACACTTAACCACTTACAGTAAACTTTAACTTTAAAAAAATCTAAAATCTACAAGCTCACAATGCATCGCATCACTACGCGTGACTAAGCTTGTAGATCAGCGATTTTTGCTACTCTTGTGAGATACTGTAGAATGACAACTTATTGCTTACTCTCTTGTCTCTGTACAGAGTCTGAAGATGTGAGGTTGGTGGGAGGAATACATAACTGTACTGGTAGACTGGAGATGAAACACCAGGGAGAGTGGAGACCAGTGAGTGCTTCATTGGACTGGAACCAGAAGTCTACATCTGTAGTGTGCAGACAGCTGGACTGCGGCTCTGCTGTTTCAGTAGAAAGGAGTTCTGATGCACGTCAACCTGTATGGTGGATTACGTCTTCCTGTGTTGGGTCTGAGTCGTCACTGAGGGATTGCGGAAAAAATATGTCTGATAATTCCACTAGCAGACTGGAGGTGATCTGTTCAGGTAAGACAAACCTTGACCATTAGTTTTTGATGCCAATTAAAGGCAAACAGTATTGTATTTACACCTATTGTGGTGTTTGTGGCGGGTCCCGCAACAGTGGCAATTGTAGCATTTGTGGCGCCTCCTATGGTTCAAGTTGAAATCTCTCTCTCTCTCTCTCTCTCTCTCTCTCTCTCTCTCTCTCTCTCTCTCTCTCTCTCTCTCTCTCTCTCTCTCTCTCTCTCTCTCTCTCTCTCTCTCTCTCTCTCTCTCTCTCTCTCTCAGTGTCTGTGAGGTTGGTGAATGGAACTAGTTTGTGTTCAGGCAGAGTGGAGGTGAAGTCTAATCAGTCGTGGGTCTCAGTGTGTGAAGGTGACTTTGACCAGCCGGATGCAGAGGTGGTCTGTAGGGAGCTTGGCTGTGGGGCTCCTTCAGCCATTCAGGGTGCGCACTTCTACGGAGAAGTAAAGGCTCCAATGTGGACAAAAGTGTTCCAGTGTGAAGGCAGTGAATTTGTTCTCCTGGATTGTGGAACCTCAGGTTCGACTAGAAGCACCTGCTCACCTGACAAGACTGTTGGACTCGCCTGCTCAGGTAAAAGAAAAACTACACTATTGGTTTGGGTTATTATTGTACAATCAAAGTAGTAAAAATTCCACATTATTTTATTATTTTATAATTAACTAATATTACTTGTGTACTCATGTGTCTGTACAGAGTCTAATGATGTCAGGTTGGTGGGAGGAACACATGACTGTACTGGTAGACTGGAGATAAAAGATGGAGAGTGGAGACCGGCGGTTGGTTTGTTCGACTGGACCCTGAAGTCATCATCTGTAGTGTGTAGACAGCTGGACTGTGGAACTGCTGTTTCAACAGAAGGGAGTTTTGGTTCTGCACGTCAACCTGTATGGTCAATTAGATCTTCCTGTGCTGGGTCTGAGTCTTCACTGAGGGATTGTGGAACAACGCTGTCTAGTATGTCCACTGGCAGACTGGAGGTAATCTGTTCAGGTAACACAAACAATAACTTCAACAATGACTGCAACTGCTTACAGTGTGGTGGACATTCACCCACAGGACAATCAACATGTCTAAGCAGTAGAAATTCACAGCCATCTTGCCTAGCTATCTATCTATCTATCTATCTATTGATTGATCGATCAATGTAGCCTTTCTGTCTATCTGTCTTTGCAATTCCGTCTTTCTACTCTGTAAACAGGGAAACACAATGCTTCTTTTCTATATAAAGTTTTCTATGTGTGCATGCCGTGCTTGCGTGCGTGCCGTGCGTGCATGCGTGCATGAATGATGATGATGAAGAAGAATATGATATTCATTAATTTCCTTATGTACTTATACTGTGCATTCAAAGTCTCTCTCACTCACTCACTTTCTCTCTCTCTCTCTCTCCCCCTCTCTCTATTCAGAGTCTGTGAGGTTGGCGAATGGAATTAGTTTGTGTTCAGGCAGAGTGGAGGTGAAATTTAATCAGTCGTGGGTCTCAGTGTGTGAAGATGACTTTGACCAGAAGGATGCAGAGGTGGTCTGTAGAGAGCTTGGATGTGGGGCTCCTTCAGTCCTCCTTGGGGCGGTCTTTGGAGGAGTGGAGACTCCACTGTGGACAAAAGAGTTCCAGTGTGAAGGTAATGAATCTGTTCTCCTGGACTGTGGAACCTCAAGGTCAACTAGAAGCACCTGCTCAACTGACACGGCTATTTGGCTCACCTGCTCAGGTAAAACACAAACTACACTATTGGTTTGGGTTATTATTGTACAATCAAAGTAATTGTACAATCTTTACTTCTTACTCTCTTGTCTCTGTACAGAGTTTGATGATGTCAGGTTGGTGAATGGAACCAGTCACTGTTCTGGTAGACCAGAGATGAAACATCAGGGAGAGTGGAGACCAGTGGTTGGTTGGCCTGACTGGACACTGAAGTCATCGTCTGTATTGTGTAGACAGCTGGACTGTGGCTCTGCTGTTTCAACAGAACAGAGTCCTGGTTCCACATCTGAAACTGTATGGAGGATCCGATCTTCCTGTGTTGGGTCTGAGTCTTCACTGAAGGAGTGTGTAAGAAAGGAGTCTGATATTTCCATTTTCAGACTGGAGGTAATCTGTTCAGGTAACACAAAGATTATCAGAAATGTTTACAAGTCTCTTATGTTCTGTCTGTCTGTCTGTTTTGTAAACAGTGAAACAGGAAGCTTCTCTCTATATCATATATTCTGCGTTCTCTCTCTCTCTCTCTCTCTCTCTCTCTCTCTCTCTCTCTCTCTCTCTCTCTCTCTCTCTCTCTCTCTCTCTCTCTCTCTCTCTCTCTCTCTCTCTCTCTCTCTCTCTCTCTCTCTCTCTCTCAGAGTCTGTGAGATTGGTGAATGGAACTAGTTTGTGTTCAGGCAGAGTGGAGGTGAAGTCTAATCAGTCGTGGGTCCCAGTGTGTAAAGATGACTTTGACCAGCAGGATGCAGAGGTGGTCTGTAGAGAGCTTGGCTGTGGGGCTCCGGCTGTCCTCCAGGGGGCGCTTTATGGAAAATGTAATGCTCCAGTGTGGACCAATGAGTTCCAGTGTGAAGGCAGTGAATCTCTTCTCCCAAACTGTGCAACCTCAGGTTCAACTAGAAACACCTGCTCACCTGACAAGACTGTTGGACTCGCCTGCTCAGGTAAAAGACAAACACAATTTTTTGATTATCAGTAATTAGTATAAGTAATATTTATACACCACTTACTCTCTCGTCTATGTACAGAGTCTGATGATGTCAGGTTGGTGGAAGGAACCAGTAACTGTAATGGTAGACTGGAGATGAAACACCAGGGAGAGTGGAGACCAGTGGATGGTTCGTCTGATTTGAATCTGAAGTCATCCTCTGTAGTGTGTAGACAGCTGGACTGTGGCTCTGCTGTTTCATCAGAGAGGAGTATTGCTTCATTAGCTCAACCTGTATGGAGGATTAAATCGTCCTGTGTTGGGTCTGAGTCTTCACTGATGGAGTGTGGAACAAAGATGTCTGATATATTCCCTGCCAGACTGGAGATGATTTGTTCAGGTGAGACGGCCCTACCACTCTACTATATTTGCCAGTGCTTGTCTCCTCTTTTGGTCTCTGTTACAGTGTGTTCACACAGGAGGTGAACATTGTTTGTGTACCGTGATTACATACAAATTCAATGAAAAGATATGAAATGACACAAGTATGCATTGGGCGGCACAAATGAAGTAGTTCCGGCGACTTCTTCTTCTTCATACCGTGCATTAAAAGTCTGTGCACTCACTCACTCACTCTCTCTCTCTCTCTCTCTCTCTCTCTCTCTCTCTCTCTCTCTCTCTCTCTCTCTCTCTCTCTCTCTCTCTCTCTCTCTCTCTCTCTCTCTCTCTCTCTCTCTCTCTCTCTCTCTCTCTCTCTCTCTCTCTCTCTCTCTTCAGAGTCTGTGAGGTTGGTCAATGGAACTAGTTTGTGTTCAGGCAGAGTGGAGGTGAAGTCTAATCAGTCGTGGGTCTCAGTGTGTGAAGATGACTTTGACCAGCAGGATGCAGAGGTGGTCTGTAGAGAGCTTGGATGTGGGGCTCCTTCAGTCCTCCAGGGGGCGCTCTATGGTCAGGGGGCGCTCTATGGAGAAGTAAAATTCCGATGTGAAGGCAATGAGTCTGTTCTCCTAGACTGTGGAACCTCAGGCTCAACTAAAAACATCTGCTCACCTGACAAGACTATTGGACTCACCTGCTCAGGTAAAAGACAAAGTGGTTTGGATTAGTATTTTATAATCAAATAATATTACTTGATTTAATGCTTACACTCTTGTCTCTGTACAGAGTCTGATGATGTTAGGTTGGTAGGAGGAACCAGTAACTGTACTGGTAGACTGGAAATTAAACACCAGGGAGAGTGGAGACCAGTAGATGGTTGGTCTCACTGGAACCTGAATTCATCATCTGTATTGTGTAGACAGCTGGACTGTGGCTCTGCTGTTTCAACAGAAGGGATACGTTCCACAAATCTACCTGTATGGAGGATTAGATCTTCCTGTGTTGGGTCTGAATCTTCACTGAGGGAGTGTGTAACAAAGAGGTCTAATATTTCCACTGGCAGACTGGGGGTGATCTGTTCAGGTAACACAAACAATAGCTTCAACAATGACTAACCTTTACAGTCTCTTTTTTTATCTCTCATACTGTCCCATATATCATTTCTTAAGCTTTCAATAAGAGATATTATACAGAATCTGTATCTATTCATATTATCTGTGGATTCTTCAGCCTGGATCATGTTTTAATAAAAATAAACCATTCTATTTGTGTGGGGTATTTCTGTACTGTAGGTTGAATGTGGATACATTTTCTGTGGGCACACAAGTTACAACGAAGTACAGTAGGCTCTAAATTAAGCACAGCCAGACAGCTGCGGGTAATGTATACTTACAATAGAAGGAGTGCATTGTTGGCCTCAATTCTATTGATGTGATATGTGTGAAAATATAAACATTCAGCATTATGTTTAGAGGACTACATTGACCATTTAAATGAACATTTAAAGAAATAGTCTGTGATTTTCCTACACTTACTTGTCTGTATGCCCCACTAAATTGCGCTAGATTGCGTTACAGTATCTCCAGAGCATGCCCTGAGAGCTTGTGATAAAATAATCAGAACTACATTGGATCCATTGGTACACAGGTTTCTTTTCCATTTCATGAGGTTTCCACCTGACAGCGACAATATGTAAATGTTTGGCAATTAGCAGCAGTAGTAGAAGTCAGATCGATAGCATGGCCGTAAATAGGTACGGGTCAATAGTCGCATGAACAGTAATGGTAAAGTCGATGTAACAGCAGTAGTGCAATAAAGTGAGTAGTGATACTATTCACTATATTGGTGATGTGCATTGTCAACAGGCCATTTGCAAGAGTCAGTCGATTTTCAACAATAAAGGGTTTAAGTCTGAGTCAAGCGTTGGTTGTGTAGACTGACACCTCATTCCATTCATCTCTGTATGTATGCCAGTCAACCAGAAATCAAATAATTCCTATGGGAACCTTCGTGATTGCCAAAGTGTTTGCAAAACTCCTCCAGCAGGTGTCCTCCTTGCATGTTTTTCCCCATACAGAATTTCTCTCATGTGTCTTTCTCAGAGACACATTAACACATAGACATTAACACATAGACTACCCAATAAGCTACAGCTTAATTCCCTTCAATACATAAAATTAAATAATATATCCAGGTACCGTATTAAAAAATAGCAAATGGAGATCCGGGCACTCAAGTTAAAAGAGGGAGCAGCCTTTATTTAATACACAACATATTTCGACCACCAGCGGTCTTCATCAGGGCTAAAAAAATCATGTTTTATTAACTTAAGTGACATTTTAACCTTTCAAATGCATGTGACCAACCCCAGCAGGTAGATGGTAATGAAAACTCTATGCATTTCTTCTTTTTTTTCCTTCTTTTTTTCATATGCAAGTAGAGGATCAGAGCTATAAAATTAGGTATCACTTGCTCAGAACTGTTGCTCAGTTTTTTGAAATACAGCTTATAGAAATACAGTACATTTCTCTGTAAATTAAAAGTTTGAGAAACATCTCAGCTCAAAAATATATGATTGGAAAAACAACGTATGATTTGAATTACTATATTTAGTTAATACTTTACCCAATAAATAAGTATCATGTCAGTATCATGTCAGTATTATGGTCAGTATTATGGTCAGTATTACGGTCAGTATCATGTCAGTATCATGTCAGTATTATGGTCAGTATTATGGTCAGTATCATGTCAGTATTACGGTCAGTATCATGTCAGTATCATGGTCAGTATCATGGCAGTATCAAGGACAGTATCTTGTCAGTATCATGGTCAGTATCATGTCCAGTATCATGTTAGTATCATGGTCAGTACCATGGCAGTATCATGGTCAGTATCATGGTCAGTATTATGGTCAGTATCATGTCAGTATTACGGTCAGTATCATGTCAGTATTACGGTCAGTATCATGGTCAGTATCATGTCAGTATCATGGTCAGTATCATGTCAGTATCATGTTCAGTATCATGGCAGTATCCTGGCAGTATCATGGTCATGTGTATGGAAGCAGATCTTTCATGTCACAGGGTGAATGAGTGCATTTACACCCGCAGCTCAAGTTCAACATATTTCAAACTTAGTTATGGACAAAAACAAAGAAAAGAAAAAGGTTTTAAATTGATTCTCTTTTTAAGTAGACTTTTAACCTCGAACCACCACGGCTGGATGAATGTAAATCATGGCAGTCCTGGCAATCTAACCGTTTGGTGTACTTCTGGACAGAATGGACCTGCTGTTCAGTTTAAAAGCAGTGTGTTCCCTCAAGCATGAGAAGCGTTTCACCAGCAGATGTCGGAAATGGTGTCTGAACTTTTTACCCACAAACGTGTAAAACATGGGACTGATGCAGAAGTAAAGGTACGCCATGTTGCGCGTAACTTGAAGGGAATAACCTAGCGTCTGCCTCACGATCTTCTCACATGGTGCTTCCTCATCGTCGGCAGCATCGTACAGCATTAGCACTATATTATACGGCGCCCAGCACACGAAAAACAGCAAGACAATGATAAATATCAGCCTGACCGTCTTGAACTTGGTGACGTTCATGGACGACACGACGGTGATGGTGATTCTAACGTAGCAGTACACGACCACAGCCAGCGGGAACAGGAAGAACAGGAACAGCTGGAGGTACTTTCCAGCCGCCCTCAGGGCGGTCACGTTGACGGAAGTGTCGCCGGGATATTCCTCGCAGAACACGCTGTCAAAGTTGATGAAGGTCGTGTAAAGTATCATAGGCTTTATGCACGCCAGACAACTGAGCAGCCACACCACCGCGCAGGAGACCACGGCATAGCTTCGGATCCTTAGACGCGGTGCGGCCAGGGGGTAAACCACTGCCAGGTGACGGTCAAGGGTCATTAGGGTCAGGAAGAGGACGGAGCTGTAGAGTCCCAGGAAGTAGGTGCTGCCAATGATCTTGCACATGGCCTTGCCAAAGATCCAGTTGGAGAGCTGATGGTAGAGACCCCAGAAGGGGAGGCTGCACGTGAAGATTAAGTCGGAAATCACCAGGTTTAGCAGGAAGATGTTGGTCACAGTGGTCAGCTTCTCGAACCTATAGCAGGAGAGACCACAAGTCACATTATGTCATGTTTGTATTAACTAGAAAGATTGATACTTAAGATACTTGCAACATGCAAATGTCAGGATATGCCATATCATTATCATCTTTGACTTATTATGACCTTGACCTTTGACCTTTTAAACCCACCAGTAAACATATCTTTGGGGCTGTCTACTGATCAGTCCCTCCAAGTTTCATGAAAATCTGACCATTTCCAGTCATTGTGTGACAGCTGACAGGTATCTCAAATGATGTCTTTAGTGGTTACAAGTATGAACTAGAAAAAGTGCTCCTCGGAGCACAAGTCTCCGCCAGGTCAGGTAGGTTATTATGGCCTCCTGGTGGCGCTATAATAGGCCAATGTGAAAAGGATGCCATTTATTCCTAGGCCTTGCACGGCAATCGGACACTGCATGCATGATTTGAGGCATTTTGTTCTAAAAATGTGTTTTGCTAAATTCGACCTGCTGGTGGCGCTATAACAGGCCAATGTTAAAAGGGTGGCATTTGTTCCTCAACATAGTGTGAATGTGCGTTCAAAGTTTCATCGTAATCGGACGCTGCATTCATGACTTGCGGCATTTTGTTCAAAACAGGCCACTCCTGCAAACATTACAGTTCAATGTTAGCCAATCAGGATGGCATATGAAAAATCCAACAGATCCGTCTTGATCACATGACTATAGAGATCATGTGTACCGATTTTGCGTGAAATTTGGATCAAATATGAAGGCTTAATATCAAAAAATGTGTTTTACATAAGTCTGCCTCCTGGTGGCGCTATAAAAGGCAAATGTGAAAAATGCAGGGTAAAGGTTTGTCCTTGGCCTCTAGAGAGTGTGCATACAAAGTTTTACACTGATCGGTGCTGTTATAGGTAAAAACACGTATCGGCCTGTTACAGCGCCACCATGAGGCTGATTTGAACATTTTCAAATGGCATTTCCTCCTCGGCCTAATGGGAATGTGTGTGCAAAATTTCACGGAAATTGCATGCTGTGTTCATGATTTGAGGCATTTTGTTCGAAACAGAGTACTCCTGCAAACTTTGAAAGACGATTTTTGCCAATCAGGATGGAATATGAAAAATCTGAAATGAGCCATTTCTTTTAATGACTATAGAGATATTGTGTACCGATTTGGGGGATTTTTGGCCAAAATTTGTAGGAGTACTGTTCAAAAATGTGTTTTGCACAAATCGGCCTCCTGGTGGCGCTATGAAAGGCCCATGTGAAAAATTCGGAGCAGAGGTTCGGCTTTGGCATCCAGGGACTGTGTGTGTACAGTTTCGCTGCGATCAAGCCAACGGTGCCAGAGATTAGCTGTACACAGACAAGACAGAATGACACACACACACACACACACACAGACGGACGGACGGACAGGGGGTAAAACATACTCTCTCGCCATGCCTTTCGGCCTGGCGGAGACAATTATCAGTCTGGTCGCCCTCCTTTAAAAAAACAAATATGGCAGTGTGTGTGTGTGTGTGTGTGTGTGTGTGTGTGTGTGTGTGTGTGTGTGTGTGTGTGTGTGTGTGTGTGTGTGTGTGTGTGTGTGTGTGTGTGTGTGTGTGTGTGTGTGTGTGCGTGCGTGCTTGTGTGAGATTTGGTGCATGCACTGCGAGTGTTTTGAGAATCTTGCTCAGGGCCACCAAACTCCTACTTAGCTGACTGGAATCAGACTTCCCTTGTGTTAGCAAGTAGGCTATTGGTCAAGGACTGGAAAGCCACCTCTGCTCATGTGCCGTCTTAGGCAATTGGCAGCCTTAGAGCGATTGTCATAGACTGCTAGACAAGATGGAAAAGTATGCTTTGAAATGGGATGGTGCAATACCGTTTATATGTGATGGGGGATGGCTGTGGTCATTTCTGGAGTTTTGGTTTGTGGGTAATGCTGTGGGCGTCTGCGAGCTTGCTTTGCTTTGTTTTTGTTCAGTTTGTTTTTGATTTTCCCTTGGTTTTTTACTGTGTTGTTATGTGTTTTATGGTATGGTATGGTATGGTATGGTATGGTATGGTATGGTATGGTGGTGTTGTTGTTGTTTTTTGGTTGTTGTTTCTTTGAAGTATAAATCATAAAAAAGAATTGACTTTTAGATTGCAATGATAAGGTGAATGGCTCTGCAGGGTCTAAGCCCCAGTTATACAGGCCTGCGTGTGTGTGTGTGTGTGTGTGTGTGTGTGTGTGTGTGTGTGTGTGTGTGTGTGCGTGCGTGCGTGCGTGCGTGCGTGCGTGCGTGTGTTCCTCATGTGATCTATTCATCAGTTCATGTCATGTAATGTTAAATATTTAGATCATTTCTAGCTTTTTGGAAGAGCAGGATCAGTGTTTTTGCATTGAATGGAAGCAGATGTTACAACAGAGAGGAATGCCAATTCAGTCACATGATAGATACACCCGATTTGCACCCAAGACATTATGGGCCCCACCCCCAACCCCTTCACAACAGACATTGAATGGAAGCAGATGTTACAAAGAAGAATAAGCATTCCAAGAAGAACAATACCTGACTTTTTTCCACATAATGCTTTACACTTTTAAAAATATTTAATTTCAATTGATAATCATGTCAATGGGCAAATAATATGTATAGATAAAGGGTAACAGTCCTTGGATGGAAATTCACCTTTCAATCCCAGTGGTTCTCAACCTTTTCTGGATCAGGGCCCACTTGAAAATCTGGGAAGCTCATTTGCGGCCCACCCATATGACCACTTAACACCAACCAAATGGTTATGTGGTCAGATGGGCACGCATTTTCAGAGCATGTTTTTAAAGACGGGGTGCCGTGATTTTCAGTGCCCCCCCCCCCTAAAACATAATCATCAGGTATTATGGTTATACTAGGAGGAAGATGTTTTTCAAAAAAGTGTACAGAAATTGTTAAAATTATGTTTTTATGTTTTTTAAGCCTCCAGTTCATTAAGTATACCTGGTTCTCACCTTAGCACCTCCTCCACCACCTTAGCATCACCCACGTGTCCTAGTCCCTCCTCCTCCTCATGCCCACACCTGTTGTGTTATGATAATGAGGGGGAGGGTATGTTTTTACTATGTCACTAAAGCGCTGTTTTTCTATTGGCACGTTTGACCCTCAAGGTTTCAGCCTCCAGGTAGAAACTCAAAATAGTCAGAGAAGACATAAAACACCATAAAAACACCACCAGGGGGCCTAATGAAGTTCTATCAACCTCATAGACACATGAAAAACAGAAAAAGTGCAAAACCATGGCACCAGCTCTTTAATATACTTTATATTATCAATAAAGTCTCAGTTTTTGTAATTATTTGGGGGCCAATTTGCAATATCCTCACAGCCCACCAGTGGGGCCCGGACCCACAGGTTGGGAATCACCGTTCTATCCACTCACCTGTAGATGATGACCAGAACCAGGCCGTTGCCAAGGAGACTGAGGACAAACATGATGTAGTAGAGGTAGGAGAGCTGTGCACCCAGGTCATTGTCCCCACTTCTGTCACACAGATGCACCTCAGTGTCGTTCTCTGTGTCGTTGTCCCACACCTCCCAGTATGCTGATGTGTATACAGATGTGGTGTTCATCTCTAAAAAGATCAAGAAACACACAACAAATCATCACAACAGGCCACCAAAGTTAGGGTAAGTGATATGTTTCCTGAATTAGATCTCTCTCCTGATTGGATGCAATTGCTATCCCAACCTAAAAAGGCATTTTCTATTTGCTAAAGATCTGGAGAGACAGGGAGACCTCTGTTACTGAATAAACACTCTATAACAATGATTACTATCAGACTATAGATGTATTTAACACTTATTAAAAAGGAAAATCACTCACCCAACCTTTAATATCAGTTTGGGAAACAAACAATGTTTTGAGTCCGCTTTTCTCTCTTTGAAGTTCAGTTATTTCTATCCAGCAGGAATAAAGCCATTGTGGCCAGCCATAAATTCAATCTCAAATTCAAGCTCTTGGGAAAAGTGGGATGTCAGTCTTTTCCCATAACAACACCAGTGCTATCCCAGCTCTGTTGATGCGCGGTGATTTCTCATTTAGGAATAAAGAATGTTACTCACCAAAGCCAGAGACAAAAGTGGTTCTGTCCGCTTCTAAAAATAACAGAACCGTCAACTATTTGTGACAGAGTGAGCCCAAGTCATTCAAAGATAAAGCAGCCCATCTGGAGGAAGTGTGTGTGTGTGTGTGTGTGTGTGTGTGTGTGTGTGTGTGTGTGTGTGTGTGTGTGTGTGTGTGTGTGTGTGTGTGTGTGTGTGTGTGTTCATAGACGAGGGGCATGTGTAGGAGGGACAGAACTTGGTTGAGAGAAGAGCAGAGCTGTTATATAATGCAGCATCACAATTAGTTTAAACCTCTTTTACACTTATAGGCTATTCAAAAATAATGGATCTACAGGCTGATTAAAACAAAGCAGATCTACAAGCTCACAATGCATCGGGATACGACACGTTGTGAGCTTGTTAATCTTTAGCACAAATCTTCTCTTCTGGGGGTCTGTGACGGTTCCCTGTATACAGTGTATAGTATGATGTTGTATGCCACTCTTTAGTTATATGGTTATGGTTGTGTATTTCCTTGGTATTCATTTCCGTTTCTCATTGGTTCCTATAGGACTTAGGGAGCAGTGAGATGTTGGCAATCAGCCAAATTGGCGTGCACCTGGGCCCGGGTGTCCACGCCCTATAAAAGCCTGTCTCCCAACTCACCTTTTCGCTTCAGTTCATTTGACATTTGCACCTCACCTACACCTCCTTATTCCCCATTTATGTTCACACATGCAACACTCACACACACTACATAATCCACTCATGTCATGCATACACTCATTACACTACTGCCTTTACTGATTTCCACACCTCATCTGTTTATTGTCTCCGCCAGGCCGAAAGGCATGGCGAGAGAGTATGTTTTACCCCCTGTCCGTCCGTCCGTCCGTCCGTCCGTCCGTGTGTCCGTCCGTCCGTCCGTCCGTCATTCGATCTGTCTGTGTACAGCTAATCCCCGGCACCGTTGGCTTGCTCGCAGCGAAACTGTGCACAGACAGTCCCTGGATACCAGAGCAGAACCTCTGCCCCAAATTTTTCACAGGGGCCTGTTATAGCGCCACCAGGAGGCCGATTTGTGCAAAACACATTTCTTGACAGTACTCCTACAGATTTTGTCCAAACATCACGCAAATCGGTACACAGTATCTCTATAAACGAAATGGGTATTTCAGATTTTTCAAATTCCAAACTGATTGACTAAAATTGCCTTCTAAAGTTTGCAGGAATGCTTCGTTTTGAACAAAATGCCTCTAAAAATGAACACAGCATGCAATTTCCGTGAAATTTTGCACGCACATTCCCACTACGCCAAGGGACAAATGCCACTTATCTTTTTTTAAATCAGCCTCATGGTGGCGCTATAACAGGCCGATTTGTGTTTTTTCCTGTAACTGCACCGATCTGTGTAAAATTTTGTATGCACACTCTCTAGAGGCCAAGGAAAAACCTTTGCCCTGCATTTTTCACATTTGCCTTTTATAGCGCCACCAGGAGGCCGACTTATGTAAAACAATTTTTTTGATTGTAAGCCTTCTGATTTTATTCAAATTTCACGCAAATCGGTACACAAGATCTCTATAGTCATGTGATCAAGACGGATCTGTTAGATTTTTCATATTCCATCCTGATTGGCTAAAATTGACATCTAAAGTTTGCAGGAGTGGCCGGTTTTTAACAAAATGCCGCAAATCATGAACGCAGCGTCCGATTGCGGTGAAACTTTGCACGCATATTCGCACTATGTTGAGGAACAAATGCCACCCTTTTAACATTGCCCTATTATAGCGCCACCTTGAGGCCAATTTTTGCAACAGTTTTCTTTTTTATATTACTCCTACAAATTGTGTCCAAACATCATGCAAATCGGTACACATTATCTCTATAGTCAAGTGATCAAGATGGTTCTGTCCAATGTTTTATATATTCCATCCTGATTGGCCAATTCCGAACATTGCTGGCCCATAATAACCTACCTGACCTGGCGGAGACCTGTGCTCTGAGGAGCACTTTTTCTAGTTGTCTCCGCCAGGCCGAAAGGCATGGCGAGAGAGTATGTTTTACCCCCTGTCCGTCCGTCCGTGTGTCCGTGTGTCCGTGTGTCCGTCCGTCCGTCATTCGATCTGTCTGTGTACAGCTAATCTCCGGCACCGTTGGCTTGCTCGCAGCCAAACTGTGCACACACAGTCCCTGGATACCAGAGCAGAACCTCTGCCCCAAATTTTTCACAGGGGCCTGTTATAGCGCCACCAGGAGGCCGATTTGTGCAAAACACATTTTTTGACAGTACTCCTACAGATTTTGTCCAAAAATCCCACAAATCGGTACACAGTATCTCTATAGTCATTAAACAAAACGGGTCTTTCAGATTTCTCATATTTCATCCTGATTGGCTAAAAATGTCTTCCAAAGTTTGCAGGAGTGCACCGTTTTGAACAAAATGCCTCAAATCATGAACTCAGCATGCAATTTCCGTGAAATTTTGCACGCACATTCCCATTAGGCCGAGGAAGGACTACCATTTGAACATTTTCAAATCAGCCTCATGGTGGCGCTATAACAGGCCGATTCGTGTTTTTACCTATAATTGCACCGATCTGTGTAAAACTTTGTATGCACACTCCCTATAGGTCAAGGAAAAACCTTTGCCCTGCATTTTTCACATCAGCCTTTTATAGCGCCACCAGGAGGCCGACTTGTGTAAAACACATTTTTTTATATTACTCCTTCCAATTTTATCTAAATTTCACGCAAATCGGTACACATGATCTCTATAGTCATGTGATCACGACGGATGTGTTTGATTTTTCATATTCCATATTGATTGGCTAAAATTGACATCTAAAGTTTGCATTATTGGCTTGTTTTGAACAAAATTCTGCAAATCATGAAGTCCAATTGCGCTCAAACTTTGCACGCACATTCACACTATGTTGAGGAACAAATGCCACCCTTTTAACATTGGCCTGTTATAGCGCCACCAACAGGTCTAATTTAGCGAAACACATGTTTTTAACAAAATGCCTCAAATCATGAATGCAGTCAGTGTCCGATTGTCGTGCAAGGCCTAAGAAGAAATGGCACCCTTTTCACGTTGGCCTATTATAGCGCCACCAGGAGGCCACAATAGCCTACCTGACCTGGCGGAGACCTGTGCTCCGAGGAGCACTTTTTCTAGTTCATGATCTGTTCGTTCATTTTGATTATTTAATAAACACTCATTTCTTTGCGTCTCCCCTGTATTTTTGTTGTGTTCCCTGGTCCACCTAGGCCAGGGTCAATGGGTCATAACGTCCGAAACTGACGTTTTCTTTCGAGGTCGGAAGGAGCATGTTTTGACCCTCTATTTGATCCTCTATTTTTATTTCCCCAACTTGTGAACAGCATGCTAACTGGGGTGAGCCCCCAGGGGTGCCATTTTTAACCTGGAAGCTGTAGGAGTTGACCCATCAGCGTCAGTGGAGCCTCTGGGAGTTTTAAGAGTTATATAAGTCATGTAATTTATGCCTTATTTATGCTTTATTGTGCGCCGTGTTGCATACCGAAAATGGCCGATCTACAACTTCATATACAAGCTGAACTTGTAGATCTGCTATTTTCGGAGTCTGACTAATGGGCCCCCCACAGTAGGTCTTAATTAAAATTGCTCTATCTAAAATAAGTAATAACATATTTTTTCATAGTTTCATAGTTTATTTCAATGTCACACTCAAAAGATTAACACTGACAATACATTTTAAGTGATAAACTCTTTATACACTGTGCCACAAATGTACCAAAGAAAACAAAAGCGACATATACACATTTGTGCTGTTGTGTATACATCAAAGTTAATGAAAGATTATGATATGATTCATCTAAGGATAAATTACAAGTTTCTTGAAATAAAATAATACAGAACAAGACTAAACAAAATATGATAAAACATGTAGTACATGCCGTTTTAAGAGCATGTATTTCAACAAAGCCGTAATTACAAGGAAGAACAATGGAGACAGCATATTTTATAGCATCCTAAAAAGATCTCAGAAAACATAATATTACACTAAATAAATCAGATGTAATCTACCAAACTCAACAAAGTTTGGGGATCTTCAAACATTTTTTCTTTCTTACTTTATGTATATGAGATCCATTTTCCAAAGTTTAGTTTTTATGGTGAAATACTTTTTCCTGAGAAGATGCTTTCACTTTCCTAGTTCAGTGTAATCTCTGTGAGCAGGACACTGCTCAAGATGGAAAAGTTCAGCAATATGAATAATAAGTACATGGGTGCTTAAATATTTGAGATGCACTTTGAACAGAACAGCTGTGGAGCGGTTTGACTTTGAAAAAAAGAAGAAGAATATACTGAAATATTGACTACACCTTGCCACTTGTTGCATTGTGCTTGAGCTTGTAGATCAGTTATTAATTATCATATCTTAACGGGAATCCTGTGTACAATGTGCACTGCACTACTTTTAACATGTTTTGACATGGATTAGTTTTATTATTTTATTATTTAATTTTTTGTAGAATGGCATCTTTGACCAGGATCTGTTTGAAAAATAGGTATTGTGTCCTTGTAGCTAAGTTTTAGTTATGATACAGAGAACTAATTTGGTATAGGCTAAGAGCAGAAATGGAGATGTACTGTAGCTATTTTCTCATGCCACTCCTCGCCTTTTAAGGTCAAAATGCTACCCAGTAGGCCAGTGGCCAGACACACGCACATAGAATTGCTCCTGGGAAAAGTCTTTTTCCAAAAGCAAAACAATTTAAGTGGTTTCCCAGCTCCCAGCATGTCAGCTTGCACTCACCTCTTCCTTCCTGCCTGCATTCTACAGTTTATTAAGTGAAATCTAATATTCTGCACTTGATGGAGATGGAACGAGTCCACAGTACACACTGCCCAACCACTTAACCACGGAACATTATAAATACTTTTGAAAATTGCTGATCTACGGGCTCACTAAAGCGTATATCGTTTATAAAAATGAATTAAAGAAAACTTTCAAAATTGTGATGCCATGGTTAATGTGCTTAAACTATTGATAGACACGCAAACACTCATACCACATTCTTAAGCTGGTTCACAAATGACATCTTCTGTAAAAACATGTTGCCCTGTTTCTTGTGTCAAGCATTTTTATGCTGGATAGTTCACTTCCAATATGAATGGTAATGTGAAGAAATCATCTGATGCATTACATGAATGTTTGTTGAATGAAGGACGTTCAAACAAGATTGATCACTGACATAGGCAAAAATAAGTATACTCCATATTAAAGAAAAAGTCAAATTCCTTGAGGTTCTGAGTAGGCAGGTCATCCATTCATTTATATAGAGAGGTTGAATAATGTGTTTCCTTAATATGGTCATTTGGTTGCTCTATGTTTGTTTCTGTGTCTGTCATTTAGTGCTGTTGCCACACACATACCTCTGCAGGGACAAGAATGTTTATCTTAAAGCTACAATTCATAAGTTTTAAGTCCTTTGTCTCCAGTGGTGGAAGAAGTACTCAGATTTTTAAGTAAAAGTAGGAATACCACAAAATAAAAATACTCTGTTACAAGTAAAAGGCTTGTATTCAAAATGTTACTACAAAAGTATTGGCATAAAAAATTGCAAAATGTACTTAGAGTACCAAAGTAAAAGTACTCAAATCTGTCAAACTTTTTCAACAATAGCAGATCTACAAGCTCACAATGCATCGCATGCGAGGCGTTGTGAGCTTGCAGATTGGCCAAAATATAAAATAGGGATTTATTGGTCAATAGTCAATGTATGTTTTGTAATAATAATCTAATTCTGCAAAGTCTAGTAACTAAACTTGTACTTAAGTACACTGTGCACTTTAATAAATGTACTTAGTTACTTTCCACCACTGGCTGTCTCCCTCTCGTAATGGAGAGAGATAATTGCAACGATTTTCAGAACTACAACAAAGATGGCAGCACATCTAGTGTCCAGTCCGGTACGCCATGTGCTTCAACCTACTGGTTGTTGACAAAACCAGCAGGTGTCCTACTCCATACCAGGCTGTATATGTCTCCATGGAGGAGTAGGGAGTCCACCTGAAACCACTGCACATGTACTAGTTATACTGTATTAACATACTCTATCATACAGATTGGTTAAAATAACGTTTTGTTCATTAAAAATAAGTCCTAGCATCAACATAGCTGCTGATCTGCCACGTCGTTATCCTGTTGCACTTTTGTATATTTAGCCTGCACTGCTTTCGTTCCTACAGTAGTGCATTTATTCTGCAACATGACCACAATGTTTGCTCTACACTTGTGTACAGTCAGTGGACCGACAGTAGGGTTGAACTGATCTGATCAGAACCCAAAGAGCATCGAATCGAATCCAGTTTTGAACGTGTGTGAATACAGCAGAATGTTCTGTCACGGGACGACAGTCTTTGATAGGATCTCTCTGCCAACGCTGATCGCTCTGCCATCAGAAGTTGGGTCCTTTGCTGAAGCGATCGTCTCTGAGGTTGTAGGCCTGATAGCACGTGGACATGTCGCACGCCCCCGCCGGCCCCGGCGGGCCTCGTTTCCCCGGCGCTCCGGGAGATCCAGATTTGCCATTTGTTCCCTGGCTGCCCGGATGCCCCATCCCGTCAGAGCCTCGGGGCCCCTGAACTCCTGCAACAAGAGGTCAAAGAAGAAGTCACACAAAAACATTTACAAAGGCACACACATCCAAACGATAAAATCCTATAGGTGGTCTTTGTCAGTTGGAGGAAGAGCTAGACCAGTGGTTCTCAAACGTTTTAAAGGGATAGTTCACCCTATCCCTTTAATTTCAAGGACCCCCATAACTCTGAGAGTTACAGACCCGTAAAGGGTCCATTAGGACTCCCCCCCCCCTCGTGAATGTCATTGTTATAGTTCCGGTTCATTCACTTTTGGAAAGAACACTTTGGGAAGATAGGCTGAGCAGCAGACTGCCTACCTGGCTGTCCAGTGGGTCCTGGAGGTCCCGGCCGACTTTCTCCCTTGCTACCTTTCAATCCTCTGGATCCCATGTCCCCTGAAAAACATAATACAATCTTATAAGTGATTACAATCATTACAATCTTGCCACTAGTTGGAGTTACATCATGGCATGGTAACTATACCTAACCCAAACCTCCACCAAAGTTAACCATTAACAAACAAACAAAGATATTGTCTGGTATAAGATCTCCACTACATTCCATTTAGCACCTATCTATATATCGTCTCTGTCGGGTGGAAATCTCATGTCCAAAATATCAAAAGTAGCAGATCTACACCGCTTAGTGCTTGCATATCTGCTACTTTTGATACTTTTGTGTGACGCTGTAGTATGATCAAGTAGGCCTTTAAATTACGAAAAAACTTAATAGGAGGTTTCTGCCTGACAGCAATGGTAAGCTATAAGTACTGTAGCACCTCAACCATTCCAAAGAACCACTGAAGCAAAACAACGTAGATGTAAATTATGTTCTGGGCCTTACCTGCCTTCTATAGCTTTTAAACCTCCAGACGGACAAAACGTAATTAACAATAAGTATATTTATTCCTATCTTATGAATCTCTTCATATGCCTCTCAGTGGACAATAACAACAACCGTCTCATCACCTTTGAGTCCTGGAGTTCCCTGCTCTCCAGGGGGTCCCTGGTAACCGTCAGAGCCCGTTGTTCCAGGGTAGCCCGGGGGCCCTATACTTCCTTTGCCACCCGGTGGTCCAGTATGACCCGGGGGTCCTTTCATGCTCTGACAGCTTTCACAGCTTGATTGAGGAGCCAGGGCCTGGAGCAATGCTGGGAGTTGGTCTGGCAGACACAGGATACATTTTTTTAATTTAAATTTTATGTTTGCATTTACTTATTTATTTTAAGATTTAATCATTCTTATTTTATGTGGAACATTTTGAAAAAAATAATAGATAAAATGTTGCATAAATAATGACATGACCAAAATAGGGATGCCAGGTTGAAAGTGGTTAAAGGCATACTATGTAACTTTGCCCTGTGTCTACAAAACAAAAGAACATTTTACCAATCATTTGCCTCCATGCCAGCAGTTATCAGCCACTGGAGTATTAGGGTTTACCTGCAGAAACAACATTGACCTCTCGCTGTATTTTGGTGTTTTCACTGTTTGTTTTGGTTGCCCAAAAACGTTCCTGTCTACCAAAACAAACAGCGAGAGAGGGCAATGTGTCTCTGCAGGTAAACACCCCCCACACTACTCTAGTGGCTGATGACTGCCTGGTATAGGGAGACATTATTAGTAAAAATGTATATATATTTGAGGTTTTGTTATGTGAAAAAGGGGCAAAGTTACATTCAATGCACTTCAAGATAATGTTAGAGTGTGACTCTGGTTATGGAGAAAGGAACAGAGACATGATGTAAAGGCAGGGTCCCCACACATTTTTAGCAATGAATTTCCAAAACTTTTCCAAAACTTTTCCAGAATATTTAGCCCAATTTCCAGGCTTATATAACAATCATTCGGCGCAATAATGTGTCTCTTACTCCTATGTAGAATGCCCAAAGATAGGCAGTGTAGGCTAGCAAAAATAAAGTTTGAGACATACATTAGGCTGCCGTCACACAGCCCGTTCGGCGAAAAACTACTTATGTTACATATTTCGTGTAATATTATTCATGTTTATGAAAATGTTTTGTTTTAACAAAATCAATAGCCAAAAACAATGCATAGCCAAATATTTTTCCAGGACCCTTGATAAATTCCAGGACCTTTGATGATGTTTGATCAATTTCAAACCTTTTCCAGGACTGGATTTTTTTTTTTTTTTTTTCAAAATATTTCCAGGAATTTCATGACCGTGGGGACCCTGTAAAGGTGTAGACACTTACTCCTCAGCACCTCTCCACAGAGCTTCATGAGGTGTTCATCTGACGGCGGCTTCCCCTGAAAGACACCTGTCATCAGTTCAATGTTCTCTGGGGGTTTCTGGAAAACAGTGCTGACTCTGTCTTAAGCCCTTTTTATACTATGGAACATTTGGCTAAGTTCCTCTCACCGGTTTCCCAGGGTAGCCCGGCTGGCCTGGTTGTCCCGGCACCCCGTCCTCGCCGGGAGTACCCCGGGGACCCACGATACCGAAGTGTCCCGTGTCCCCTTGCTTCCCATCAGAACCCTTGGTACCCATCTCCCCCACCACTCCTTTCTGAGGACAGAGAGGAAGGTCAAAGACAAAGTTAGACAATTGGATGTGTCGGGGAGGCGCTCGGGTGGCGCAGTGGTAAAGTATCTGCCCACCACCGTGGAATCTAGGGGTTTGAATCCACCGCGGTGCATCCGTTGTTGAGCGTCTATATGAACACAAAAGGCTCTATGCACAGCAGCCATATTGGAAAGAAATTGGGCCACTTCTTAATTCCTTCACAGGTCTTACCAATGACACTAATGAAGGCTCTGTTCCATTCTGTTCAAACAGAGTCAGGGTGCTGATATTGTGCATGTTGGGTCACTGGAAACACTCTGCTACACCAGTGGGTCTCAAAGTGTGGTCCAGGGATCCTCATGGTTCCTTGAGGGGGTTCCAAATGGCCCCTTACGGGTGTGTAACTCTGAGAGTGTACAAATGTAACCAAATGGACCCATAAGGGTCCATTTAGTTTCATTTGTACACTCTCAGAGTTATGGGAGTCCTTGAGATTAAAAAGTTCAAGAACCACTGTGCTACACTAAATGGAACAGAGCCTTCATTAGTATCATTGGTAACACCTGTGAAGGAAGGCCCAATTTCTTTCTAATATGGCTGCTGTGCATAGAGCCAATTGGCCCGTGTGGTATTTGTCACTGCATGTACTTCTACAGGCACCTGTCAGCAGGGAGTGTTGGGTGGGAGGAGTAGGACGGAGACTCTACATTCTCCCAGTGGTGGCTCCTTACTACTAGTAGGTGAGCCAGTAGGATACAACAGCAGTGGCAATACCACAGTATTACCACAGAATTAACAACTCAACATGGATCCCACAATATAAGCCCCACTAACAGTTAATTAGTCAATTGCACAACTGAAATGCTTTTATTTTTTATCTGTATCCCTTAGAGAAGAAGGTTGTTTGTGATATAAATCAAATCTTGCAAAGTTTAATTCAACAAACCTCTCCTTTGCTTCCCCTGGGTCCCACTTCACCCTGATAAGAGAGAGAGAGAGAGAGAGAGAGAGAGAGAGAGAGAGAGAGAGAGATGATGATTTGCATGATGCTCAGCAGTTCTCTCGGTCAAAACATTTGGAATCACTAACTGCTGTCTGCTCGGATGTATTGGGGGTACATTACAACTTGTTTATTACAACTCACTGAAATACAATGAAAAATGCATCTGAATGACTCCAGGATGAAATGACTGAGGGGGCAGATGGAAAATGACAATATGTGCATAAAACTTTAACTGAGGGGTCACAATTTGCAACTGATCGGGTGCCAGGCCCCCTCTGGCACACCCGTGGCACCCTGCTGTAGACTGAAAAATCAACAGAGTACTTCCGTTTGTTTACTGTGACCCCTCTGTCTGTATCATGTTCTCACACCATACGCTCTGTGCAAAACTGTAGCCTGAGGTTTCCTGTTTTCTGGTCCAGTTCATCTTCCCATAGCGTTGCTGTCGGACAGAAACCTCTTATCTCCATGTTTTTACTTTTTATGTTTTTTGAACTTGTAGATCTGCTATGTTTGCTCTTTTTAAAGTTGAAACAGTTTTGGACATCAAATCAGCTAATAAAATCATGGGAAAAAAATAACCAGAACAGGAAATAAGTAGGCAACCTTCTGGAAACCAGGGACTACAGTTATGCACAGAGCATATTCTCACTGTCTGGTAAATGAGCTGTACTGACACCTGGTGGTGGAAGGATGTTAGGAAGGATGTTACTACACTTACAGGTGTACCGGGGCTCCCGGAGTCTCCGTCATGTCCACGTTCACCCTGGAAGAAGACACATTATACAGTAGTATAATTTATAAGGTTTTTATGCTGATGAGAACCACTAGTTTATCTAACATAATGGCCTTTTCAAGGGCTGGATGGCCCACAATGGTTCTCCAGTTGAATGTTGATAAGCTGATCATGACCTCAGTATTTCTAAAACCTTGTTTGTCATATAGTGCGTAGCTAAAAAAAAGTGTCATTTGGTAGCGCGGACATCTTGGTGGGGTATAAACATGTTGACTTAACATTGACTCCCACCAGTATGTCTGCAGCTACTATGCCACGCCCCCCATGGTAACGGCACGTTGCCAAGCACTATAGAGCTCTATGAACACTCTCAACTTTCCTTACTCAGAAGGCATGGACTAAACATGTAATTGTAAACAAACATGTTTGATGTGAAGCAGTTTTGTAATCATCAACAAACAATACCTGGTTTCCGGTAGACCCTGTCTCTCCCATATCCCCCTGAAGAAACAAAAACAACAACACAGAGTATTAAGATGAATTAGACAGCAAATGCTTAGCTATTGACATTACAGTCTACATGGTGGATTCTGCCTTCACTCGCACGCGCGCACGCACGCACACACACACACAGTATGTCTTAATAATGTGATGGAAAAGTATGGGAACGATAAAACTGATCTACTTCAGCGATGGATAGCGATGTGAGCTTGTAAAACCTTTTTTGTAAAGTGTCTTTAACCATGAAACGCGCTCCATAAGTTTGATGTATTTTTGTTGTTGTTGTTAATACTACTACTACTACTACTACTAATAATAATAATAATAATAATAATAATAATGATAAGGGTAAGGGTAATAATAATAACAATAATAATAATAATAATAATAATAATAATAATAATAATAATAATAAGGGTAATAATAATAATAACAATAACAATAATACTAATAAATAATACTCATGTAAGCAATAAAATGTACTTTGAGACACAATTCATAACACACTGCTTTTCACTGGAGTTCAATCAACTTCAACATAAAACTCACATCGTTTTGTTTATGTTTAGGCTCTTTCACAATCTTTATATTAGATTCAACAATAGAACCTATGCAAAAAGACTAGCCCTCACCTTATGACCTTTGAACCCTGGCAGGCCCATGGTGCCTGGTAACGCTGGACGCCCTGGCTCTCCCTGTGCACCCTTAAAAGGTCAAAGGTCAGTGAGAGAGAGAGAGAGAGAGAGAGAGAGAGAGAGAACATGTGGGTCATTGGCTGTATTCAAACTCTTGACATGGCAGTAAGGCATGCATCCTAACCAGCCGTACGGTATATATGGTTGACCGGAGTCCCTCAGGGCTCTATACTAGTGTATTTTCTGTACATTTGTGAGTGTGGTGTAAATTGTGGATTAAAATGGTTACGGTCACGACGTGACCATATGCAACTAAGTAACGAGTCTTCAAACCTTTTCTTTACTTATGTACCATTCAACACAAGTTATACTCGAGGGTCACAAACAGCTCAAAGGAATAAGCCTTGGCTAGCAGGTTGGACATTTGCACTCGCTCCTTCTGTTTGTTACCCTCGATCAAATCTCTTTTATGCTGTACACTCGCGCATTCGTCTGTCAACAGAAACATATGTCAATGACATCGCCTCCACTCACACGCTATTTTCAAACACTAAATATGTCATCACAAACAGAATCACAGTAGGTGACATGAATGTTAGGTTCTTAAAATTGCTGCCAATGATGATGCACTAAGATGGAAGTATGTCGGTCACATTTGAGAAACAGTTCTATCGCAGTGGTTGGTCATATTGTTCAGGACAGTTTGTTCCACTCACAGTTTGGCCCGGAGGACCGGGAGTGCCAGCGGGTCCTGGATCTCCACAGCTGCCCTGAAAGCCACATACACAAAACCGCTTCATAAACTTCACTTAGTGAAATGGGGGGCGTTACAATATTATCAGGGTGCTGGAAACTGCTAATTAACAAATTAATTAACATTCAGCACACACACCTTGGTGCCATCTCTACCGTTCTCTCCAGCTGGTCCCGCGGGGCCCGGCATGGCCTGTTTTTAGAGAGAGAGATAGAGAGAGAGAGACAGACAGACATACATAGATAAGCTATAATTGACATCTTAGTCAGGAATTGCTAGGCCCTTTTACACAGCCTGATCAAGGAATGTTGTGGCTTCATTGTGCCTCGTTGTTCTGTGTATAAGGTATGGAGACTTAATAGCGACTACGTTTTGGGAAAATAAAGCATGATGTTTGTACATGTATGTTGTATCAAGCCTGTGATGTATGTTACACAGGCTTGATAGTCTGCAGAAAGTGTTGCCACTGCCCTCTAGAGGATTCATTGGTGTATCGCCTCTAGGCTCTACATAGACATAAGCTCTGTGGGGAGTATGTGAACACAAATCGCTGCCCCCTTTTACACAGCCTGATCAAGGAATGCTGCGCCTTCATTGTGCCTTGTATAATGGAGACAGAACGGGCGTCATTTTCGTGCCACCTTTAAACCAACAGGGGAGGTAGTCAGAGAGCTGAATTGATGACTGTTTAAAAGGGACAGCCGGCAGGGCAGAACAAGACTAATGTCCGTACAGCTTTCTGCCTTTAACCACTCCCTGCAGCTTCTCTTTGATTACCTCCAATTATCTGTATTTCTGATCGCACAAAAATGCTGCTCACACGAATCCACCATCATCACAGATTATTATCAACATCTTGTCACTCACTCACTCACTCACACACACACACACACACACACACACACACACACACACACACACACACACACACACACACACACACACACACACACACACACACACACACACACACACACACACACACACACACACACACACACACACACAAGCACTAGTGATGAGCAGGTCCACCTTTCATTTTTACGGTATGGATCGTCTGAGGTGAGCAGACTAAAAGAGGGTCTGTGTGTCTGTGTGTGTCCAGAGCTAATCTCACAAACCACTGGACCTCCACTCTTTCGCGTATGTTTTATACGTTCTGAAATATTTCACTTCAATCTTATATTTGAAGTCAATGGGACTCTAAAACTAATTTGGAATAGACATGTCATTAGACAATTGTTGTCACAGATGACTGACATCCTCAACCTGACCACATAAAGTCAGAGATCCACATTGGAACCATGCTTTTGCCATGTGACCCGAGATCCATAGGATTCTGTTGATGCTATTTATTTATGAATTCTATGAGAAAATGGGTCAGTCCTGACCTTATAGTGGCAACTATAAGACTATAACTATAACTGGCAACAACAAGTTTAAATACTTAAATATGAATAGGACTAATCTAAATAAAAGTATAAATCTACTGACAGCAGTCATCTCATTGTGTGTGTACGAGAGTGAGAGAAGAGTGAAAGAGAGCGAGCAAAAATAATGAGAGAAAGGGTGAGAGTGAAATTAAGTTATGAAGCAAGTTTTGGCAACTTTAGAATTACTTTTTTGACATCTTATTTGGAAAAACAGCCAACATGTGGTTTCAGTGAAGAAATGTTCTACTTCAGTATGGGAGCTGGTGACTATGGTCTGCTACATCGTCAGTCCCCTGTGACAGTATTTTGTGAAATAATGCGTGGGCTCTAAAGAATCTATCAGCAACAGCTGTCAGACAGCACTACGATGCTGATGTTGTGTCAGGCTACACTTCATGCCTCATATTCTGCAACGCTGGCATGCAATGTCGACCTCACCTACAGTAAAAGCACACACAAGGTGGCAATGTTTGGTTCTGTGTTCCCACACACACACACACACACACACACACACACACACACACAGCAGTGTCAGCAGTCAAACCATTTGTATGATCCCAATTTAACCACAAGAGGGCAGCAATGGTGCATTAGGTTGACATTATGCGTATGAATGCCCCCACCCTCAGTTTTTTAAAACAAATGCAACCCTGTCTGTCTGTATGTATTGATGAAGTGTTGTTCCATCTCCATCACCTACCATTGCTCCTTTGGGTCCAGGTTCTCCTGTCTGGCCAGGCAGCCCTCTCTCTCCCTGCACACGACAAACACAGTGATGATACAGGCTGCAGGTCACAGGTCAACAGTAGAAAAACCACAGCATTGCACACGATGTCCATTTCCAAAGCAAAAAAACATTACATTTCAAACCATATGACGTCGTAGATAAGTATTTGTAAAGAAGGGCTATACTGTAGGAATGCTGAAAACATAAAAAGAAAAAGAAGTGTACACTGAAACTATTTAACTACTTATGATTGGATGTCACTAGCATAAAGTATAAACTAAATGATGAGAATTAGGTCAGAATTTACCTGAGGTGCCCTTGGCCCTTTCTCTCCAGGAAGTCCTCGGATGCCCTGCAGAACATATCAGTGGATGTGTTTGAAATCACTCCCTACTCACTATACGTATATGTACAGTAGCTATGTCGTATAGTGCACTATATAGTGATTATCACTCCTCAATATGCCGTATAGTGAGTGATCACACCATTTTGTAGTGGTGTCTGAATGGATAGTGATCATTATTATACCATATAGTAGACTCATCTTATCCCTCAATGCATCGTAAAAATGAGGGTACAACCAATGGTTACTATCGCAAAACTTACATAGCATCATGCATTAAGTTCAAAGAAAAATGCCGACGTTTATCAGCCACGCAACATCAATGACACCATTAACTCATTCACTGCCACGGACGACTTCTGCCGAGTTTTTGTCCAAACGCCCACACTGCAAAGGACGACTTATGACGACTTTTAGTTTTATTGGTCTATACCACGACACCCCCATGCGTGTAATGAGCCGATCTCCATGAGGACAGAGGTCACGGAGAATATTCCATGATTTGATGAGGTACAGTAAAATCGTCGTTTTCGCTGGCAAGGGGACCGGAGACGGATGGATGAATGTATGAATCCGTGGCAGTGAAAGAGTTAAAGGTAGGGTAAGTGATTTGCAATTATTCAAATAATTGCAAAATGGGTCTATGTTCTGATAGTGCTCGTTACTATAGAGTGTCCTGTCCATATAAGGAGTCTCCATGTCTCTCCAGCTCTTTATTAAACAGAAAATGCATTTTCGTTTCAGTTTCAGTTTCATTTCCAATTTTATCCAACCAGGACAGAGAACTCAATCAGGATACAGATTAAAAAAGTGAAATAGGAAGTGATGACACTTAGAAATGAGCAGACAACATTTGAACTGGAACACTATACAAATTAAGCTTAAAAATGGGTACTTTCTCCTGATTGGCTGAGATTTTGACACCTACCGAAAAATGTATTTTCTGTTTATTAAAGAGCTGGAGAGACATGGAGACTCCTGTTACTGAACAAACACTCTATAGCAATGATTACTATCAGAATATAGTATTTTAACCTTTTAAAAAAATACTTTTTGTTTTAACCAAAAAATATCACTTACCCTACCTTTAAAGGGATAGTTCACTTTCAAACATTAATTTAAAAAATGTCCCTTTAACGGTGAACCAAGTACAATATGTGTGTTTTCTTTTAAATTATTATTCCTCTACATCAGTGATGCCCAACATGTGAGTCTGGGCCCAATGGTGGGCCGCAAGGATATTGCAAGTGGGCCCCCAAATGAATTGGCAAAACACAAGGCCAATTAATATAACAATATTAAAAACATTTTAACTGTATTTTAAATAAATGTATAAATGTATTTTATTTTTTTTTTAAAACGTGAACATTTAGTTTTCAGTCTGATACCGATAAATAGGAACTCAAAGTATACTACACATTTAGTTCAATTGATCCAAGCCGGAACACAATCGATTGATTGATTAAAGTAAACAGGCACTGAAAATGCACACGGCCATTCGGCTGCTGTGTTAAGCGGTCAGATGGGGAGTAGGGAGTAGAGAATGAGAGAGTGGTTTTGGACACAGCCAGTGTTTCACACAATGACAGACTATCAAAAAAGCATCTGAATTGACAGAGCGTCACGTCACATTCAACACATCATTCAACATGACTACAGAACATTATCGTTCGTCAGGGTGGATGGTCACATCGTTATCTCTGTAGTTATTATTCTTGGCCGTGGACGGCCCTTAACTCCTGTTGCAGCTCGGAGACTCAATCGCTCAGTGTGCATATGATCACATCTGATTGGATTTAGGAGGTAAAAGAAGAAAGGATGTTTTGAAATATGAGGCTTCCATTTTCTGGTGGAAGCCCGAGCCGGTATTGGGGTGCGTTGACAGAGAAAACGGCTCACAAACACATTAGTGACTCTTTAGAGGCACCGCATGATGCAGGCCCTGCATCCAACCTGATGCATCTTTCAGCAGCACACCTGCACTTTCGAAATGATTTTATTTATGTCCGCAGTTATAATGGTGTAATAAGTGCATGTTTAGATGTTAAAAGTGCAAGCAGTGCCCATGACTTCACCTACAGTCGGAACTCGCAAACAAACACATGAACGCACACACACAAACACGGGCACACGCATGCAAGCACGCACTTAAACAAATTGTATTTTGCCATCTACTGTAGAAGCACACATACACACACGTACAGTATGCTTGATATACTGTATGAGCATGCACGCACGCACACACGCGCGCGCACGCACGCACGCACACGCGCACACACACACACACACACACACACACACACACACACACACACACAGACACAGACACACACACAGACACACACACACACCCACACACACACACACACACACACACACACACACACACACACACGGTTGTAAAGGGTCGGCAACATTCCAATAATCTTCCATAAAGTTCCATGGCACTACTAGATCCAGGGATTTTCACGCTGCACAGTGTCACAGCCCCTTTGGCCTGGCATGTCATGGCCTGTGTTTGTGTATTCCCCTGTCTATCTGTGTGTCTTCCCACAGGTCCTGCAGGCTGGGCATTGGGGTTCCAATCAGGTGGGATTGGGAGCACCTGGCCAGTGTTCCCTTTAAAAGGAGCCCAGCCCAGCTTTCTTGCTTGTTTTTAGTTTAGCCTTTGGATTGCACCATTCAACATCCCACACACTACATTCGATTTACCACACATCCATACATTGCTGACGCCACTGACTCCACTGGTGCCACTGATTGTGACAACAGACAGCAAGCAACTTTATGGATCTGGACTCCAGTAAAGACACAGACAAGCAACACTAGCCACAGACTATAATGAGAAAAGCGTTGTGTGGGTGTGTGTGCGCATGCATGCCTTGCTGAACTGCATGCCTCATTGCCTCCTATAAAGTTTTTGTTTGTATCCGCGTGTGTGTGTGGGGTAATGAGTTTAGCAGATTGTGGTGGTCACAGCCATGTTAACACACTGTGTAAGTGTCAACATGTACCGCAAATAAACACAAAGTGCATAGTAGAGACATTAGCCAGGCAGTTAACTGTAAGACTTCAACAGTCTGATAGACAAAGTCAAACCTCAATTAGGTGTTACCAACATCCAACATCAATTCAAAACTGAATGCAAGTGTTCTACAATCAGCAGGACCTAAAGTCTTGTAACTGTCACTCTCCCCCCCTCTGCCCCTCTCTCATTGATAGAGCTCTCCATCTCTCTCTTTCTCTCTGCATTCCATTCCTCCCTTGTTTCCCTTTCTGCCTCCCTCTCAACCTCTCTGTTTCATCTCTCTCTCTTTCTGTGTCTCTCTCTTTCTCTCACTGACCAGGCTCTGGTCTGATGTCACACACCACAGAAACAGTTGCCTAAACAACGGCGATTCACGCAATAACCCGATAAATGCTGGGTACAGGAACCTGAACATGCTGATCAACGTTCGTGACACGTTGTCAGTGCAATAACCCCCACAAGGCCAGCATTAGCTGATAGAAAACACGGCACGAAAACGTTGCTTGTAGCTTACAGGATATAGCTTATTATTTCAATACCTGTCTACTACTGTGCTCACACTTGTAGCTCAACCTATCTATGTACTACTTTTGTTTACATTTCTATTTTGCTCCTCAACCCCCCACCAGTCATTTCTATGTTCACTGTACACATACAGTATGCATGGTGGGTTGATAATACATTAAATTGAAATCGGATCCAACAGCTCAAAGTGAGAATTCTGCACTGAGCACTTTGCTGGATTTTTCAAATTTCTTTCATGTGAAGGAAAAGTATGTATCCGTGCATTTGTGTGCATGGCCCGTGCATGTATGATTTTGTGGCAACTTTTAACCATTTAAACCCGATATACGTCACTAAGTGGTACCATGCCATTAGTCCGAAGGCCCATTATAACTAACCATAACCTTAACCTCACACCTAATATTTTTCAGACGAAATAGGACTAATGGCCAACCCCCTCGCTGACTGGGGTCCCCCAGGGGTCTGTTACTTGCCCCCCCCCCCTCTACACCACATTTCTTCGCCAAAATGAGCTGATCTACAAGCTCACAACGGGTATCCACTATTTTCGCTGAATGCTTGCTTATTATGACATGCCGAGAATAAGGACAATAAGGTTCATGTGGTTAATAGAAGTCAATGCAGAGTTTGCGTGCCTGTTTCCTGATTATTTTTCCCTAAAGGCCTTTATAGAGCTACATAAAACATATTTGCAGTTTATAGCTGTGCCATAGAATGCTGAGTTAATGGGAAACTGATTTGTGCAGCGGTTTCCGCAACCTCGCACAACCTTTGCCTTCTCTAATGCCACCACAAGGTTGGTCACACGTTCATCACGCGAGTGTTATTATTCAGTAAATAAAATAATTAGTGAGCTGTAAAACTAAATACTTAATGAGGCGCAGCCTAATAACTTGAACGAATTGTAAACAAAAAAATGTTTTGTGTCTGTTGCCACTGGTATCAGTACAAAATCACAAAACAAACTTCAATCTAGCTATGTGCTGATTACTTATTAACAAGGCTTCCTCTGCCAACCTCGAGAAAAGAAGTTGCATACAGTAAACACCTTTTACTGTAAGCACACACACACACACACACACACACACACACACACACACACACACACACACACACACACACACACACACACACACACACACACACACACACACACGGCTGAGATTCATTGTGTAAAACTGTGTAGTACATGACTCATGGAAAGACTCACCGGGATGCCCTGAGGACCATCGACTCCACTCAGCCCTGGTTCTCCATTCTCCCCCTGGGGAAAATAACACATCAATAACACGTCAGTATATTCAGTAACACTTTAATTATTATTGATTGTCCTGTAATTATTTTGTAGTTACGGGGGATAACAAAAAAATATTCTAGGATATTCTAGGAACTTATTTATCAAATTTGATTTACCTCAGGATGGACTAACCTCCACTAAATGCAGATAAAGTCATGCAAATTCATGAACAGTGAAAGTAAATGTGCAGTCATAGCAGTATTAGTTATGAATGTTAACAATACACTCATGATTATCGCTCATGAAGTCTGCAGTGATAATACTGACTGACATTCAATTTAAAACAGAAACAAACTTACTTCTCCTTTCATTAACTTAACCAAATTGTTGTGGTTGTGGTCAAATTGACCATCATTTTATATGGATTATTATTAACGTTTTATTGCCTGTAACTACTACTAAACATTGTTTCACATGCTTCATGTGACATTTGTATTTACATTTGTGAATGGAGGAATCAATACAACAAGCCTGTGTTGCCACCTTTTCCATACTGAACACCGTACTATGTGAATGACCTCAGTACTGAGGTAGCCTACACTTACGCCCAGTGGCACAAACCATTCCACACCTGACCAGGTCTATCCCCTGATTTATTCTAGTATGATAACTTAGAATGTTGGAGGACAGGCGCACTGACAGCGAGGTCATGAGTAGCCGATGGTATGCTCGGCGAGCACCGAGCAGTTGGCAACCCAAATAGCAAAAAAAGGGAGGGGCTCAGCACTAAAAACGGAGGACATACGTTATTTTTTCTTTGAACCCAAATTAGCAAGCCACGGTGGACGGAATAGGTTATCACGTGCACCAAAATGAGCACTCCCTATTCTGTCCCTCTGCACGTCTCAACCAATCACAGTGATGCTCAAACATAGTTTAAATTGCTTACACTCTTCCATGACATATACATTAATCTGTGCGGCAAACAACGTGTGGCCACGGCTAAGCAGCTCATCGAAAACACTACCTCAGCCACAGTGTCTTCACGCTGCTACTGTTGTTAAGGCTATATCCCATGTGAATGCTGAATGAACAGACTAAGGGACGGTTTACCATAAATGCACCGTGACATATCTACAGTCACATACTACAGTCACAGAGTCTGGCCATCAGCTGCTGAACAAGAGATGAGCCCTGACACATGTGTTCACGTTTCCACCCATACAGGATACTGTAGCTACTTTGAATATCTGGCCTACCTGCTGCACTTTTGACAGAAATCCTGTTCTGTTATTCAATGCGGCCACTAGATGGCCATGTCAGTCTTACGTGTGTTTACAGTGCATTACACTGACCTGTCATTCGTCTATGTATGCAGTATGTGACAGTGTAGATACATTCCCATATATTTATGTAGGCCTATGTAGTTATTTGATATGCTGCACAAGACACTGCAGAAGCAGAACACTGTGACACAATTTATGTAGGCTACAGTATATTTGATATTTCATACTGTACTTTACTCTTATTTTTCACTTAGTCATATCCTTTCTTCTATATAATGTAATTGCAATTTGCAGGAAGCTGCAGTTGAAGATCTGCCGTCTTCTGTACAGGTTTTGCAGACTTGTAAACAGAACATTCTCATTTCAGAGAGCTGACGTGCTGCAAAGACTATGTTAATGTTATACTGCACAGTTCAGTATAACGTTTGAACTCGGAACTTGGAATGTGGCTTCAGTGCAACTGGCTCTCTGGATTTACAGGCATGCATTTAGACATGGCTAATCTGTAGACTCCACTGCACCATGGATTTAAAACAACAAACAAGGGAACTGTACAGTACAGTACAGACAACTCCTAGGCTAGCCTACCATTTGAAACAATGCAGCATAATGAGGGGGCTTTACTTGTATATAGACATTCTTCTGGGTTTTCCGTTTTCCTTTTGGATAGCTTGTGTTTATCCAGAATGAGTGACCTAGCATGTGCTGCATAACTTTACTTTCTTAGTCTGGACAAGTGAGAATGAACATTTATGTTTTAGACTTATTTTTAGTGACTGCATGACCTAACTAACAGACCAACGTTAAATATAACAAGTAACAGATAGAGAACAAAAGTCCTGACGTCAAACCCCTAGTTGATGCTTTTACCAAGAGTGATAAAATATACCACGAGCTGAACTATTGAAAGATAATTTAGTTGTGCACTTGTGTACAATGACAAAATAAAATCATCCATCCATCCATATTGCAAGGAGTGTTAGAAGATAGTAAATGGTGCATTTATATACCACCTTTATCCAAAGTACTTTACAATGTGCTTTACATTCAACCATTCACACACCAATGGCAGAGGAAAAAGGCACCAACCTGCTCATCGGGAGCAGTTAGGGGTTCAGTGTCTTGATCAAGGACACTTCGGCACTAACGCAGTGGGAGCTGGGTATCGAACCGGAGACCTTCCGAATTTTAAGATAGTATTACTTTTAGCATGTGCAGGGCCAGAATGTAAACTGTTGTATGCATTCTGTGGACTGCTACAAACTAAGAAAAATAGCTGGGGGCTAAAGTTCTACTTACAAGCACGAAAAGCAAGCAAGGTTGAACCAATTAAGTGATGTGTCTATCTTCCTATATGCTCAGCACCCACACACACTCTTTTCTGCCCCACTTAATTTCAATGATTGCTTCATTTTGTTGGTTTTGTTGTCTTCTTTACTGTCTGAGTTCGG